>NC_090021.1:191448877-191748877 GCF_037176765.1 Anolis sagrei
ATGGAGCAGTGGCATTAAAATCATGTCAAGGCTAGTTATTTGCCTCTTTAGGAGGTGATGCACTGATTACCTCCCCATTTTTGTGTGTGCGTCAGGAGGAACTTGAGGAACTGCAAGTCGCTTCTGGTGTGAGAGAAATGGCCATCTGCAAGGATGTTGCCCAGGGGACGCTCTGATGTTCTGATGTTTTATCATCCTTGTGGGAAGGAAAGGCTGATTTGTGAAGGCATGGGGGCTCTGACAGCGGAACAGGTCTGCAGCTGAAGGCCCCCATATCAAAGGGGCACTAGACAAATTCTGGGTTTTTGTCTGAACCTCTAGCGGTGGAAACCATACCTCAAATAAACTTGGTGCTTTGGAAATCTCTTTAAAAGTTCAAACTAAATCCTGGAAACATTCAGAAGTATTTCATGAAAGGAGGAAGTGGAATGTTATCATCAGCACCACCCATTTTAAGTTTGTTCATAGTCTGAAGTCATCAGCAGAAGCCCATTTCCTATCTCTTCAGCAAGGGTGTCATATGAGAGTTTGAGGGCACTTCCTGATAATGTCATACTATGGGACAAATAAGTGGGGCAAAAATACCGGCCTGATTGACTGTCCACATTGCCAAAGGACTCATAATTGCATTGCTGTCAGTAAACAGTTTCATCCCAAAGGCTTGCTGGCAACATGGCATCTCTGGTGCTGTTTTTTCAGCCACTGAGTCATATGACCAGAAATGTGATGTTGCCAGGAAGCCTCTTGGACAGGCGTGTAGCCGGGGGGGGGGGGGGGGCGCTTGGGGGCTTCAGCCCCCCCCCCCAAAATTCTGATGGTGGTCCGCGAGAAGGCCTTACTAGTGCATTATTTAAACTGCTATGTTTATTCATATGATGATCTGATCACTATACTCAATATATCCCATATGCATGGGGGTATTGGGGTAACGATACAAAAGGTTTGCTAGGGTAGAACCTCTTTCACTCAGACTCAGACCCCCCAAACCAAACTCAGCCCCCCCAACCAAACTCAGCCCCTCCCCCCCCCGAAACAAAATTCTGGCTACGGGCCTGCTCTTGGAGAATGCTGCTTGCTGGTGGTGATGGCCCAGCCAGCTATTTGTGTAGCCATAGAGCTCCAAGGTGATCAGGGCTGCATTGGAATATCTCCAGAATGTGTTATATGATTTATTCAGCAGGTGTAAATGCAGCCCGAGTTTTCCCCCTCAAATATATGGGTGAGTGTGATTTGCCCAGGGTCATCCAGTAAGTTTCCATGATTTAATGATAATTTGAACCATGATCTCCAGAGTTATAGTCCAATGGTCAAACCATGGTGGCCTTACAATGTAAACATTGCAATTTATAAAATAAACATTGCATAAGTAGGAACAGTAGCATAAGCAACAGCAGCCACAACAAAGACATTTTGAATCTCCTAAAGATCACCAGAAGCCTACCTCCCCCCCCCCCCCCCATTTCTAAACACTTAGAATCCATTGAGGGTACGTTGTAGGATGTAGCCCTTCCCATAACCAAGGGCCTTCATGTCAGTACCCATCATGCTTTGTTAGGGAACTATCCTTTCAGAACTGATTCTGTGAAACAAAAAAAAAACACGCCTCTATCATTCTAGACAGAGGATAGCAGAAAGAAGGTGGCTGGAGGAGCCATCTCCTTTCCATTAAAAAGATGTTGCAAAAAGGAGGTTCTTTATCAGAGGCTTTGGTGAGTGAAATATGCCAGTTTAACAATAACAAAGAATGCTAAGGATGTTGGGATTTCCTGCCCACCTGATTCCCCAATGCTTCTTTTATAACATGCAGGCATATCTGCCAACAGCATCTCCTGCTTCCTTGACTCTGTGTGACAAGGCATAGCTGCGGAGTGGGCAGTAAGCATGAGTTGAGCAGAGGGAGATGTGGAAAGGAAAAAGGTCACACACTTCTGCGCTGGAAAAGGTGCTATCTTTTCTCTTCCTGTAACTGAAGTTTCATCCAATGTCACCAGCGAAGAATAGCCAAAGACATAGCTCAGCTCCTTAATAGCATCCTGCAATTTACTCCCTTAAACTTGTAATCACTATTTTTTTTTTAAAAAAAAGCAAAATGAGGTGATCCTTGCAAGTACATCATGATTAGGCATAAAGTAATCTAAGAATTGCGATTACTGAGCACACACTTTACCAATCGTTTTGTACTGGACATTTATATGAAAGAGAAAAGATAGGAAGAAGCCCTTAGATGGGACTGTCTCTTGATTTGTTCCTTTTCTCCCTGATTGAAAGGTCAACAATAATTTCTTGGCCTTGACACATAATCGCATGGCCAGTGTTTTATACTGCCTATTAAAACTACTTCTGGGATAAAATATTTAATCCAGTGATTTTTGCAAGGTATATTTCCAGGGGGACAGTGATAAAATGCAATCTGAATATTGGATTAATTTTCAGAGTTTGCGAGAGTTTAATTTTCAGAGTTTGCGATTTAGAGGAGGGAAACTTATTTTTAAATTAAATCAAGACCTCGCATTTCCCAATGAGTTTTAGGGTTCACTATTCTGCTATAGTTACATTATCATTGATAATGGATAGATACTGGGTTGAGCACCTTTGGTATCGTATCTCTCTTAAATAGCACAACTGTGCCGATTCACCATTTGATGGTTTACACATCCTTGTATCTCCACCTTCCTCCATTATTGGATTTCATTATTGTTGTTGTTGTTGTTGTTGTTGTTGTTGTTGTTGTTATTATTATTATACAATTGTGTGATCCACCCTCCAAATAATGTAAAGATATGGACTTAATGTCCGGGGAAAAACTTTACCTTTTATATATACAAAATAAAATGAAAACTACTCATTTGGGAATAGCAAGAACGAGGGGAAGAAGAGATGAGGAGAATCTTATGACTTGACATCACTTTACTGCTGGCAAAGAAGATGAAATACCCATCACACTAACATAAGTGAGGCAAACATCGTAGGATTGGGAACTGTTAATAGCTGGGAATGGGAGATTCATGAAGGGGAGGGACAAACTGGTAGCAGGATGCACATGGCATTGTGTGATAGGGACCTTCCCTTCTGGGTGTAACCTAGCTTGCTTGTCTCACATTATAAAGTCCTCAGACAGCATGCGTGATTCCTCCTCACTCCTTTTTCTTACAACAACTTTTAAAGGCAGGTCACAGCTCCAGGGGTTCTTGGATGAAACCGATTATCTTGACCCGTTGTAGTCTGGTTTTAGGCCTGGTTACAGAACAGAAACAGCTTTGGTCGCCTCCGTAGATGACTTCTGCAGAGAACTAAACAGGGAAAGTGTGTCCCTGTTGGTTCTCTTGGATCTCTCAGCCGCTTTCAATACCATTGACCACGGTATCCTTCTTGACTGGCTCTCTGGGGTGGGACTTGGGGGCATTACGCTGCAGCGGCTCCGTTCATTCCTGGAAGACCGGTGGTGCTGGTGGATACCTGCTCGGACCCCTGGCCATTGGCTTGTGGGGTCCTGCAAGGTTCTATCTTATCCTCCATGCTGCTGACTGGGGCAGGTTATAGAGAACATACAATCCCCCTTCTGAAGCAGCTTCACTGGTTGCCTATTTACTTCTGGGCCCAATTCAAAGTGCAGGCTATTACCCGTAAAGCCCTATACAGTTTGGGTCCTGCTTATTTATGCGACCACATCTCCCCTTATGAACTTGTTCTGGCTTTAAGATCAGCTGGGGAGGGCCTCCTCTTGATCCCGCTCCCATTGCAAGCAAGGCTGGTGGGGACAAGAGAGAAGGCCTTCTCAATTGTGCCCCCCTCAACTCTGGAATGCCCTCCCCAGGGAGATTAGACAAGCAACCACACTCACAAGTTTTAGGAAGGATTTGAAGACCTGGCTGCTCAAACAGGACTTTGGCAAACACCCCCTCAATTTGGATAAGGTCCTTTTTATATGGGTATATTTAGGCTTTGGTATTTTGGTTTTTATTTAACTTTTATTTAACTTATAGGAATCACTGTGTTTTTAACTAATGTTTTATACTGCCTATTGTTTAATTTGTTTTATTTTGTTTTGTTTTTATATTGTTTTGTCATGTTATTATCTGGTTTATTTTTACTTTGCATATGTTATTTATTGTATTTATTTATGTTGTAAGCCACCCTGAGTCTTTTCGGGGAGATGGGGCAAGGTATAAATAAAGATGATGATGGTGATGATGGTGGTTGTTGTTGTTGTTGTTGTTGTTATTATTATTATTATTATTATTATTATTATGTGACTTCAAGTCACTTGCCAACTCATGGCAACAACATGAATTTCACAGGATTTTCTTTTGGAAAGAATTCTTAGAGGTAGTTTTGCCAGTTTCTATCAGTGTCTGTAAGCTGATATCAAGTGAACTTCATGACTTAGTGGGATCTAGACAATTGATAGTCTTGTCTTATTGAATGTCTGAATAACTGCTACACCTCTGACTCTTCATAGGTCTCATATTTGGGAAGTGGGTAAGGATTTTTTTCCTTTTAATAAAGACAAAATGTTTCCCTTCCTTTTAAGTGGTGGGTTGGCTAATCCCAAGAAGCTCAACTGCATTCCTAGAACAGAGTTCTCTGATGGAAATGATGCTATGACATCTTTGCAAGTGTGGACAAAATAGCTGCCTCTATTGTGATCAAACTCATGAAGCAGGTCATTCTACACTAAGATGAGAATCCTGGTGTCTGTTTTAGTCTCGAGCCTATCCTCCCTCCCTCCCTCCCTCCCTCCCTCCCTCCCACTCACTCACTCACTCACTCACTCACAACTTCCCTTCTGGGAAAAGATTTTTCAATGATTTTGAATTAAAACAAGACACACCCCTCCCATCTTGATTTGACCTTCCCCAAGTAGTTTTATGCAACAAGGAATAAAATTTTGCAGTTCATTGGGGTCTGGTGTGATATGGTGGGGCAGTGGTTCTCAAACTGTGGGTACCTAGGTGTTTTGGCCTAAAACTCCCAGCCAGTTTACCTTCTGTTAGGATTTCTGGGAGTTGAAGGCCAAAACATCATCCACAGGTTGAGAACCACTGTGGTAGGGGCTTTGGAAAGATGATGACCAATATGACCTTGCCTTTTTATGCAAATGTACATACAGTGGGACTTCAGTAGCCACTGGGTTTGGTTCTAGCTCCCCGTGTGTATATGCAAAACCATGGATGATCAAGTCCCATTATATACAATGACATAGGAATTGTATACCTTATATAAAGTAGTAAAATCAAGGTTTGTGTTTGGAGCAGGGTTAAACAATATTTTCAAGACATGTTGAGGCAGCTTTATTGTTGTGGAAATGGGAATAAGGGATATGCTGCCAAATAAGGAAGGTGAGGGGAGGGTGTCTCGTGTGCAAAAGTTGATTGCAGGGCTTTGTGCAAAAAGTTGAGTGCGGGGTGCAGCCCCTGAAGAGACCACCTGATTTCCTGGAAATCAGGTGATTTAAAGGAAATGAAATACTTTTGTTTTTCCAAACATATATAAAGAGTTCAGCCCACTAGGAGGGGGTCTTCCTAAGTAAATGCGCCATGTTGCGCTGGGAGGGGACCTAAGCAGCTGCTTATTTCAGTAAAATGCTTTCCTGGAAGAGAACATGTTGTCTGTCCCATTGATTCTATCGCGCTCGCATTTTGACCTTGGTTTGGAGTCCCAAATGGGACTGGAGATCTGCTACATTTTTGGTGCCGTGACTCGGATTGCCGAAGACGAGCCAAGAGTCAAGGACAGATCCTGTTGGCAGGACGATTCCTGGCCAGTGCCGCGGACTGGAGGCAACCACTGTGAGCCGAGTAAGGGGGGGCCCCCAACTGCAGACCGGCTGCAGTGCTTCCCTCTTCTGTCCACATCACCGGACCAGGCAATCGCAACGACTTTGACTCACCAGAGAAACCAGACAGGAGGAAAAAAAAAAAGGGATCCAAGGAGGAGGTAAAAGTCCAGAGGCGAAGGGTGTCCCGACGTCTATTGCAATCTGGCGATTATAGTGTTTAAGTGAAAAAGCTAGCTGGAGGGAGGCAAGGGGGAGAGGAACAGAAATCCCCCAGATAGCTGACTCGTGAGGGTGGCCCGAGACCGAGTCAGCATTGCTCCCTGGAAAAAAAAAATGGAAAAGAAGAGAAACAGACAGAGAAGGGGGAGGAACTGACCCCCTTGAAAGTTTAAACAGTTTGCCGTGTCAGAGAACTGTCGAGATAAATTGTGTGTGTCTGTGTGTTGCAACACTGAATTGAGATTTGTGCATGTCTGAAGCGCTGTTTTGTGAAAAGGAAAGTGAGAAAGAGGAGTTGGATTCTTGTTATTTTCAAATGGAAACCTGTTGTTTCAGCACTCAGGGAAGGAAAGGAATGTGGTTGAGGGAATTATGTGCTAAAAAGAGAGCTTTGTGTAAGTTGGCAGATCACTTGGTATAAGGTATGTCTAAATGATACAGGACTGAGTTCATTGATGGAATGCCAGGGAAGGATGGGAGAGAGAGACACTTAGACATGTTGAACTGAAAGGTATATGGAATGTTAATTGTGTTTGAAGGATTCAAGAAAGAAGGAAACAAAAATGCTGATTCAATGGGAATTGATTTATGTTCAAAATGCCGCCATTTGAAAAACTGTGTTTTTAAAATGTAAAAGAATGTGTGGGTAATGACCAAATGGGTTATCCTAAATAATTGATTCTTTTAATAATTGTTTTGAGTTTTCTGATGTTCTGTTCTGTGTGCTGTGTTCAATTATGTGAGGGTGCCAATGTAAAAGCTGACCTTGAGAAATTTGTGTGTGTATGCATGTGTGTGCGTGTGTGTATAAATGAGGTTTCTTTGTGTGTGTGTGAACGTGCAAGAAGCCTAACAACTAACAAACATTGTATGTGTGAGTGAGATTGGAAAGTGAATAATATGCTATGTGTCATTTTCTTAAAATGGTTAAAAAAAAATCCTAATGTGTTCTGTGTCTACGAAAAATGAATCTTGTACTATGAAAATGTATTTGAGATAACATAAAGAATCCGCCCAACAGGGTGCCAGGATGTGGAGGGCTCTCGCTTTACAGAGCCAGAAGAGAGATAACAGAAAGATATATGGCAGCCTGCCGAGACTTTCAAAGATGCTTTATTTTACTAACCCCACCCCCTCCTTTCTTTCAAGGACTTTACAGGTTGGGACATTTTTAAGGCTTGTGTCAAGAAGAGGAAAGTTACATCTGTGTGTGTGGACAAAAAGGTTTTAAAGGATTCAGGTTGTCATAACTTTTACAGGCTGAATGGCCATGTTCCTGAAGCATTCTCTCCTGACAATTTGCCTGCGCCAATGACAGGCATCCTCAGATGTTGAAAGTTTAAACTTTTTCTTTTGGCTATTTAGAGATGCACTCACTAGGAACTGTGTGAGGGCTAATAATTTACAGAAAATAGGGATTTTCTAGCAACTTCTTTTGCGATAAAGAAGAGGCACAGGATCCATGTCTAAAATTTGTTTGAGACAAAAGGTGTTTCCGGAGAGTTTGATTTTGTCTCAGGACAACAACTTGCTAGGAGTTGTGGAATTTCAAATGCATTTTCTTTTGAGGGAGGATTCAACCCCTCCTTCTTCGCTCCTTCTCTCTGTTGTTTTGTTGGAGATACAAGATAACAAGATGGTTTTTCTTCTACATATGACGGTGGGTGACCGCTGTGGTTTTATGTTAAAAATACATAAAAACTCCCTCAAGATGTCAACAGATAAAATATGTTTTAAGTTAAAACAAAACAAAACTGCTTTTTTAAAAGTCAAGTCGCGAGACATTGATTGTTAAACAGAGTTATTTACATTGTTTTTTGTTTGTTTGTTTGGTTTGGTATTTTATTCAAAAGGAAACCAGCAATTGATTTTTACAACAGAATTTACTTTTATGTGGATACAATAACTCTGGACATAAATCATAAAATCAGAAAATCAGGGAGTTGGGGGAGACCTCATGGGCCATCCAGTCCAACCCCCTGCTAAGAAACAGGAATATTACATTCAAATCACCCCTGACAGATGACCATCCAGCCTCTTCTTTATAGTCCTTAGCCCGAGGTGGCTATATTTCACAGCTTTCTTCAAACATAGGACAAAATACCTCTACAGATTTTGTTATTTAGACCCAATCCCTCTACAAAGTTACTGGAAGAATTAATTTTAAAATGGGACATTGAACCAGAAAAGACAGGGCAGCTTGCCCTGGAGTTGCCAGATTTAAAAGACAATGCCTTGCAAAGGGCCAAAAAAGGTTTTTGCCTGATTTGAGAGACATTGCCAGCAGAAAGGTTAAACTGTTTATTTAATTGAAAAAGCAGGTTAAAGTTGAAAAAGCAAGTCAAAGATGGAATGAGCTGTTGCTTGCAGTAGATGGACAGAGGAACGTGAGATAAATCATGGAAAGAAAACCATAGAGAATTGTTTAAAAGGATGGAGATTGGTTGAAAAGACTTCGAAGTGAGAGATTGTGGAGGCCCGCCAATGGATGGAGTGAAAGCTATCGACGGAAACCGACGACAGATGGGTAATCAATATCCCCCTCCCCCTTTTCTCTCACTATCTTTCTATTTATCTTTTCCAGCTCTTGAGCTCCTGATAATGGGAGTCCAAAATACAAGAGCCTATCCAAAGCACCACCTGCTGGATAGGACAAGCAAAAGACATAAGTGATTACAACTGTGTTTTAAAAAGAGACAGAGATGATGTCATCACCAGCCTTGGGCCTACCTGATATGGAGAAACCATTCTGTTCATATCGGAGCGAAAAAGAATAGCAGTGGGCGGACTTACCCAGCCTTTAGGGTCATGGAAAAAAACAAACCAGTGGCATACTTGTCAAGACAACTAGACATAGTAGCGCAGAGAATGCCACCATGCCTGCGGGCTGTGGCAGCAGCAGTAGAAATAAATAAATAAAAAAAAGCAAAGCAAACAAAATTGACTTTAGGGCAGCCACTGGTCGTAAAGATACCACACCATGTTAAGGCGTTGTTAGACACCAAGGGACCACGCTGGCTCACAAACGAGAGACAGACAAAATATGAGGGGGTGTTATGTGACAACCCGATGGTAACCCTAGAAACTTGCGCCACCCTGAATCCGGCTACCTTGTTGCCTGCCCCGGGGGAGGAAATGGTCCACCAGTGCATTCAGGTGATGGAACAGGTATACTCCAGCCGACCCGATTTAAAAGACGTACCAATATCCAACATAGACATGACCCTATTCACTGATGGCAGTAGCTTCGTGGAGAATGGTGAGAGGCGTGCAGGGTATGCGGTGGTGCAGGGGGGGGGGGGGGAGAGATTTTGGAAGCAGAGTCGCTCCCTCCGGGAACCTCCGCTCAACGGGCCGAGTTAATAGCCCTCACCAGGGCACTGCAGTTGGCAAAAGGAACGCGGGTCAATGTCTACACGGATTCAAAGTACGCTTTTACTACGCTTCATGCCCATGGAGCTTTGTACAAGGAGCGGGGACTCCTTACGTCGGCTGGAAAGGGCGTTAAGAATGCAGCTGAGATTGTGGCCCTTCTGGAGGCGGTTTGGGAACCGGATCGGGTTGCTGTAATGCATTGTGAGGGACACCAGAGGGGAGAAGATCCAGTTACGCAAGGAAATAGGTTAGCTGATTTGGCCGCGAGGGAGGCAGCCAAACACCCCCGCAATAAGCAGTGCCTGCTAACTGCAACTGCATTAGAGGACCCCCCATTAAAAAAGTTTGCATATACACAGGAGGAGGAGAATTGGGCCTTGGGGAAAAAAGGAAAATGGAAGGGAGAGGTCATCGTGATGCCAGATAACCGCGTCTACGTCCCTAAGGACATGGCGTGGCACATAGTCCGACATATGCATTACACTACACACCTGGGTAAGACGGCCCTGGCAACGTTGTTGGGACGACAGATGTACATCGATGGGCTCCATAGTTTAACGGCAGCGGCTGCACGCAGGTGCTGGACCTGTGCCAAGAATAACCCTCGAGAAAGACCCTTAAAAGCCCCCAGGGAGTTCAACATGTGACGAAGTGCTCATTAAGGAGTGGAAGATTGACCCGCCTGGACCAAAGTGGAGAGGACCTTATACTATGCTGTTATCAACCCCTACCGCCATCAAAGTGAAGGAAGTCAAACCTTGGATACACTACACCCGTGCCAAGTTGGCGCCCCCGTGTGGAAAGTGGAAAAAGCGGATCAGAGTGACCTTAGACTCAGGATCGTCCGGCAACCCCCTACGGGGTCAACAAGGCCATGAAGCTGACCCCATCGGGTACAACAGAATGTCGAAGGTCAAGTATGTCGCAGTGTGGCCCAACAAAAGCACTATCCTGGAAGTGGTGGAAAGACAGTGTGATGGGAAGGGGAGGAAGAGACACCAGAGAACCAACAGGAGTTCGGACAGTTTTTGGGTTCCTAATGCTTATAAATATGATCACTATGATACAGGGAAATTGGCTAAAAAAACATGCAAGACTTATGTTTGCCCAGCATGGTGAAGATGTGTCTCTTATATTAGGTTGTTTCATTTTTCTATTGCTAATATGTTGTTTTCCAATTATGCTCCAAGCCTGCCAAAAGTGTATAATGCAAGTAACGCCAATAAGAAAGATATAGGCCTCATCCAGAGGAAAAGTTGGAGAGACCCATAATAACCTTTGCTGATTTGCTTTCGCTTTTGTAAAACGCTTAGCAAAAAAAGAAAATGGAGAAATGAGGCAGCTTTATTGTTGTGGAAATGGGAATAAGGGATATGCTGCCAAATAAGGAAGGTGAGGGGAGGGTGTCTCGTGTGCAAAAGTTGATTGCAGGGCTTTGTGCAAAAAGTTGAGTGCGGGGTGCAGCCCCTGAAGAGACCACCTGATTTCCTGGAAATCAGGTGATTTAAAGGAAATGAAATACTTTTGTTTTTCCAAACATATATAAAGAGTTCAGCCCACTAGGAGGGGGTCTTCCTAAGTAAATGCGCCGTGTTGCGCTGGGAGGGGACCTAAGCAGCTGCTTATTTCAGTAAAATGCTTTCCTGGAAGAGAACATGTTGTCTGTCCCATTGATTCTATCGCGCTCGCATTTTGACCTTGGTTTGGAGTCCCAAATGGGACTGGAGATCTGCTACAATGTCTTGTTGAATCTGTGTGTACAGAGGGTCAACTGTCCATAAATTGACATGGAAGAGGAAAAATTAAATGGATAATAAGCTGTTGTTCTGATATTTAGTTTCTTGCTTTTATATGCTCAAGTGGGGCTGGGAGAGAAGATAGCAATGTATTCGTTTCATAAAATTAGCAACTGCAGCATCTAAATTCAGAATGTGTCCTCCATCGCATTATGTCTGCTTACCAGACTCCCCCTCTTCCTGCCCTTTGTCTTCTATTCTATATGTTCACCTTTCTTTCTGTCTGAAGAAATTCTGCCTATATTCCTTGAGGGCCTGACCCTTTCTTAGCTTTAGTTTATGTTCCTTTGTTCTTCTATTTGACATTACCTCAAATAGTCTTGTAGAATCTCACTTCCATTCCCTTCAGGATTTAGTATTTCTCAATGAGAGTTCTGCCTACATGATCCCCATAACATACACTTCATCTACCAACAAGTATGTTTCAGTTAGATTTTTAAAAAACTTTTCTAAGGCCCCTAAATTATTCCAATCTGATTTTTTAATTCATCTCTCCCACTTTTAAAAAAGCCATTAACCCTAGAAGTTGTGTAGATTCTGTGTTGTGTGTACACATGCATGTACAAAAATACAAAAATATATAGACAAATTAATAAATTAACTTCTTTTAAATTATACCCTGAAATCTATAATTTTTTGGGGTCATGATACTTTCTCTGCCTAACTGTTGGGGATATTGAAATTGTTACCATAAGCATTGCCATAAGTTATTTCCCACTTATGGTAACCCTAAAGTGAACCAATAATGGGGTCTTCTTGACAAGATTTATTCAAAGGGAATTTGTCTTTGCCTTTCTCTGAAACCGAGAGAGTATGATTTGCTCAAGATTACCCAGTGGTTTTCCATGGTGGGGTAGACATTCAAAGTCTGGTCTTCCAGCATACTAGTTCAAAACTCAAAACACTTTGTAGTTGTTGTTCATTTGTTCAGTTGCTTCCGACTCTTCGTGACCTCATGAACCAGCCCACATCAGAGCTCCCTGTTGGCCGTCACCACCCCCAGGTCCTTCAGAGTCAAGCCAGTCATGTCAAAGATGCCATCCATCCATCTTGCCCTTGGTCGGCCCCTATTCCTTTTTCCTTCCATTTTCCCCAGAATAATTGTCTTCTCCAAGCTTTCCTGTCTTCTCATTATGTGCCAAAATACTTCATCTTTGCCTCTAATATCCTTCCCTCCAATGAGCAGTCAGGCTTTATTTCCTGAAATATGGACTGGTTGGATCTTCTGGCGGTCCAAGGCACTCTTTCTGTGCTCATCAGCACATGGAAAAGGAGATGGTGCATACCCATATTGCCACTGTTGCATCTCCCAACTGGCCATAGAGCTCTGTGTGATCTCTTGCCTGTAGCAGGCGCTCTGTGCTGACATCAGCAGATATACCACAAACCAGGAGGAAGGAAAGAGTTGATCCCCTCATCTTATTACTGTTTGTATTCCTGCTAATGTCAACAAACTGGGTGGGCTTGATGGCCAGTAGTTCACATGGAGCTCTGTGGCCAACTGGGAGTGGTGACAGGGGCAACATGAGCACAATCCATTCCCACTGATGAGCACAGAGAAAAGAGAACATTGGTGGTACTTTCTGTGGACAGCAGACTGGCCCAAATCTAACCCAATCCTGCTGCCCTGTCCACACTGCCCTGAAGCTACAGGAAAATCTGGAGTCTCAAACAAACTTTTAAACATCTCTCGGCTTTTACTAGAGTGGAGCAAAAGTGGATTAACCCAGTTTAACCAGTGATACTCGCCAAAAGTGGAGAAATGTGGGGACAGCCAGGAGCAAATGCAGGGTGAGTCTAGGTCAGAGGTCCTCAAACTAAGGCCTGGGGGCCGGATACGGCCCGCCAAGGTCATTTTCCCGGTCCTCACTCAGGGTCAACCTAAGTCTGAAACGGCTTGAAACCACACAACAACAACAATCCTAGCTCATCAGCCAAAAGCAGGCGCACACTTCCCATTGCAATACTAATAAGTTTATATTTGTTAAAATTGTTCTTCATTTTAATTATTGCATTGTTTTAAAATGTTTTTTGTACTACAAATAAGATATGTGCAGTGTGCATAGGAATTCATTCATATATTTTTTCAAATTACAATCCGGCCCTCCAACAGTTTGAGGGACTGTGATCTGGCCCTCTGTTTAAAAAGTTTGAGGACCCCTGGTCTAGGTTTTAATGCCCATGTAGACAAGCCCAAAGAAAATATTTTCTATATATTTGTTCCTACTACTTTCCTTCTTCTAGGAATCAATGGTTATGGGACTCTCATGGATGGAAAGAGGAAAATATAATCTTTCTCTGGATTCACCCTCCTTCCTGCAACCTCTGAGGATACAAAATGCCTTTTCTTCAAGGTATCCATTGAATAAATTTTATTTTAAAAAAGCAAATCTATAAATAGTTTTATTTCTGTGAATACACATTTCAAAACATATTTAGATGCTTTTTAAAGCAAAGAATTATGGAGCAATATTTGAAGAAGCACAAAATCCAATGGAGGTGCAGATCAAGTCCATTCATTTCAAAAAATCAGATTCCTCAAGCTGCCAAGTTCTATCATAGGCTTTTTTCCTTTCCTTTCCTTTTTAAATTTAGAGCTTTCCCTTTTTTATTTCGGCTTATTTTGTGGAGTGGATGACCATTACTCAGCCCTTGTCCCATGGCGATAAACAGCATGTCATAAAGGTCAAACCTGTAGCTACTAGTTTGCTGAAGGCTCACAGGAGTATTCAAAACCTGTGTCTATTCTTAGAGCTGCCTTTGGTATTTCTTGGAAGATGAGGCATTCATATCAGAATATGCAGCATTAGTATCCGAACAGTAGATTCATCATCCCTATTTGGCGAGCATCACATCAGCCAGCAGCAAAAAAAGAATTCTCAAGGGTCAAAACCTCCAGGGCAACACAGGATCAAAGCTGACATCACAGTTAGTAAAGGCATTATGGAAAAGGACAAAGACCTACCATGCACACACAGACAGTGGGGAAAAAATCAGCGGTGGGTTTGACCGAAGATGAGTTTTATAGCCTCAAAAGATTTTTTCTTTCTTTCCTGGGGTTATTCTTTAAAATACTCAGCTAGATTGCTGACTGGCTGCATAAAAGTATATTAACACTAATTTTAAAGAAATTGTGTTGACTACCAATATGCTTCTATTCTGAATTTAAGGTGATGGTGATTTTATTTAAAGCTTAAAGCAATCTGAGAACACGATAGCTGAGTGCTTCTTTTTATATGTGCCTCTTTGAGGTCTGCAAGGAGCCCCCGATGGCACAGTGGGTTAAAGCGCTGAGCTGCTGAACTTGCTGACTGAAAGGTTGCAGGTTCGAATCTGGGGAGTGGTGTGAACTCCTGCTGTTAGCCCCAGTTGGAAAACATGCAAATGTGAGTAGATCAATAGGTACCACTTCTGCGGGAAGGTAACAGCGCTCCAGGCAGTCATGCTGGCCACATGACCTTGGAGGTGTCTACGGACAATGCTGGCTCTTCGGCTTAGAAATGGAGATGAGCACCAACCCCCAGAGTTGGACACGACTGGACTTAATGTCAGGGAAAAACCTTTACCTTGAGGTCTGCACCCTACTTGAAGGGACCCTTTTCTCTTTCTACCTTTTTCATGCATTTCACCATTATCTTGAGTCAAAGGAAGCAGTGTGATCTGGTGTCAGCAAGGTAACAGAAGAGTTAGGAAGAGTTGGATGGCTGAGATTACTGACAGAAACAGGCAGAGGCTCCAGGACCTAGCCTGGAGGGGCAGGCTCCAGATGTAGTTCCAGCTTGAGTGATGGCACAAGATCTCAAGACACATGAAGACTTCAGAGGGGCTAGGTGTGCACACTGGAGACTATACATAGAGATAGCAACACCTGAGACCTCATCAGATGTGCAAAATTGCCTGTCTTATGACACTTGGAATTCAGTTGAGGCATGGAGCCTGCTACCTCCTATCACACTATGTTGATCTATTTTTGGTGGGGCTATGTGCCACAACTGAAGTCCAAGTGTGATAAGAGGCCACTTTGGCAACATGGAAAACTTCCCGTGGTCAGTTAAAGGAGAGCCACCTGAACTTGGCCTCAAGTTGGATTTGTTTTGTTTTTTAATCAAGTAGCAGTTGGCAAAGGCACTTAATTTTAACCACTGCAGGTTATATCATATGAAATACAAGAGGATCACCTTTCATTCTCTTGTATATAGTCATATCTAAAATTTCCACGGGTCCATGGTTCATTTCAGGGCAATCTTCTAAGGGCCCTTCCACACAGCCCTGCATCCCAGAATATCAAGGCAGAAAATCCCACAATACCTGCTTTGAACTGGAATATATGGCAGTGTAGACTCAGATAACCCAGTATAAAGCAGATATTGAGGGATTTTCTGCCTTGATATTCTAGGATATAGGGCTGTGTAGAAGGGCCCTCAGAAAAGATATGATGTTTGCCTTGTTTTGTTTGTTTTTTGGCATTCTGCCTGTAATATTTGGAAGGTTCTGGAAGTCACTATTTTTCCCTCCTTCTTTATCACAACCACCCTGAATCCTCTGTAATCTCTCCAATACTAATAGTAGGAAATGTACACGGGGTACTACTTCATGAGCAGAATCTCAATTGCCAGCCATAATTAATAGTGCTATAGTCTTCAAGGCCATAATGCTCATCAGTTATTAATTAGCAATTCATTTTGCTGAATAAATAACACTTATGATTGATGATGGAACTTGTAATTGGACACTAGTGGTATTCCTCAAGGGATCCACACTTCTGCAAGTATTTAACTGTGACACAGTAACAGTAAAGAAATCTATTTAAGAAAGTCTGCTTCAAATGACTGTACTATGGCAGACAAAATAAGTCCTGTGTGTGTGTGTGTTTGTGAAGAGTACCAAGTAAGGATGAGAATAAAATCAGGAATATTGGCTTGAATCCACACTAACAGAGCAAACCTATACACTGCTATTAATTAAGAGGAAGTCCCATTAAGTTTAGTAGAGCTTACTCCCATGTAAGAGGGTACACCATTGCAATTAAGACAGCTGTGCTTTAGATGCATTGAAATAAATCGCCATAACTAATTTATCTGATTGATTAGCCTGGATTGAGCCCATTTGCCACTCGTGATCATTTGTTTCAAAGACAACTGGGTTAAAAAGGAGGTTAAGGGTCTAATGAAATCCCTCCTTGCCTCACTCTGCTACTACTTGTTTTGAAAGTAAAAGATTAAACTTATACTGCATTCTATGACCTGGTATGTTTTGTTTTCAAGTAGTATTGAACTTCAGGCTTTTTGGCAACTGAAGTGGATGAAAGTCTGGCTCTGCCCCTCTTTCTGATGATCGCCCTGCCCTTTCGCCTTCAGAATCATTCTTTCTCACATTCATGTATGGACAAATTTTGTTAGGTTGTTAGAATATCTATGAGCAGAAGGCAAACTGAACCACTTTGTGATACCACTTCAAGGTGTTCTCAATTTGTGGGGAGGGGTTGGAAGAGATTGTTGCGTTCAGTAGGCTAAATCTAATTTATCAAGCAATATATTAATAAATGTATTATCTTTGATCTGGAGTGATCGGTTCCATGCACTAGTTTCATCCAGGTTTGACTACTGTAATATTTAGGAGGTGTTTTTTTCTTAGTTTCTTAGAAAATGGAAAACTTCAACTGGTACAGAATGTTAGAGAGACTGAGGGAGCAGAACGTCTGAAACTAGAACTCCAGGCTCAAGGTTTTTTTATTTTAGTAAATGGCCAGGAAAGGGATGGGGGCAGAGAAGATAAGATGGCTGTCAAGGACATATCATGCAATTAGGCTGGAAAAAGTTCTAAGTGTTTTTAAAAGTGGAAGGAGATCATTTTTCATTAGGTCCTACATTTCATTAGGTCCTAACATTTCAATTTAAAAATCACCCCCTGCTGTAATAATAGAATCTTATTACGGTGTGTTTTAAAATGATGGACCCAATTTCAAAGCAGTATATTTCTTGATGGCAACATGTTAGAATTATACAAAATGTTACAAGCAGCTTAATTATCAAGTTTTACTACTTTGTAAATGTTCTAGGTATCCTCTGCCTGCTGTATGGACAACAAGATGCCAGTTCAGTTTGGTCCAAATACTTTTCAAAGTGTGTTTTTTTCACTGAAATCATTGCTGCTCGGCAAAATCAGGCTGTTTCCTCAAATTGTTGCTACCAACATTGAATGTTCTTGGGCATGGGCGGATCAATGCCAAAATGCCATTGAAATGCACACTGCATGGATTCAGTCTTACTAAAGTGCAGAACACAAAACATCTCAAGTTGTAGGGTCACTGTCAGGGTCTGCAATAGAGACGAAAATGAAGGGCTGCCAGGCCCAGCATCTCAGTCAGTGGAAAGCAGGGGACAACAACAGCTGCAGCCTGACACTGAAGAAGCTACCCCTGCAGTGTAGGACCAAGTGCCTAAGGCAAGTGAGAGTCCTGGGTTAACTCAGGATCGGGAGAGCAATGAAGCAGAGTTAAGTATCCCAGAAAGACTTCAACTGAGGACTGATGCTATTTAGCTGCACAGATTCACTTGGCTGGCACAGAGGAGGGCCAACAGGTGAGAGCACTTGTGCTATGGAGAATTAAGAGTGGCAGTTTGGATTTGGTCTTTGTTGGGAGCAATTTTTGGAACCTGCTACAGCTTGGAGCTCTTTTGGATGATTTTGGGTGTCTTATCGTGTGTTAGACATTGATTTTGGATTACGTATAGTTTGGATGTGTTGGTGAGGACCTTTGGAGTGGACTATTGACTATGCCTTCTGAATTATCCCTGCATAGTTTGTTGTTTGAATCTATTTTAGCTTTGACTTCGGACTGTCTGATGACGAACACAATGAGTGACTGTTATACTGAGAGATGCTGTGCAGGGTTGCGACAGTCACCCTCTTGTGAATGACTGAGGCTAGGGGCTGTTTGTGTGCAGGAAAGGCATACAGCGGTAATCATTTCAAACTCTATCCCCACTCTTTCAAGGGGGTAAGAGTTTCATTCATGGACTGTTTGTAGTTGCAAGAATATAGGGATTTCAAATTGGGTCCATCAATTTGAAACACTCTGCATTTTTATTACAAATTGACCCTCTCTTATCTGGAAATTCAAAATTGGAAATACTCCCAAAAGTGAAACATTTGCTACACAGTTCTGCCTTTGGAGAAAGAGGGCTAGTCACATGTCCAGCGCCCATTATATATTTTACCAATACACCCAGATGAGTGAAAGAGATGAGGGGAGTAGCAGAGAACCCTACTTACACAATGCCCCTGAAAAATGCAGGTGGCCCAGATACTACCATGCTCATCTCCCCCTGGACAATGATAATGGAGTGGGTGCCTCAGCGACGGCTAGGGCAAATGTAAATATCCTTGGCTGCCATCTTTGGCCAGGTCAGAAAGAATGAAAAAGACTAAGTGGGGGAGGGTATTTTGCTACAAGAATGGAAAGTGTGCTAAATGGACAGAATGTCCTTGAGAAAATGTCAGTGGGTGCTGGATGTGGAACTATTTCCTCTTTCCCTCATTGCTCATTCATGATCTATATGCAAATACAGGTATTCTAAAATTCACCCCCCTGCCTGCCCACCCCAAACAAACCTGGAATCCAAATAACTTCTGGTTCTAAGAATTTTGGATAAGGGACTCAGCCTGTATTTGGGGTTTGTTGCAGAATAATGACATTCCAGGAAATGAGTTTTCAAAGCTCTTTTTTGTTCTTTATACCTCAGGCATCTCAAACTGCAGCTCTCCAGCTGTTTAGGCCTCCAACTCCCAGAATTCCTGACTATTGAACAAGCTGGCTAGGGCTTCTGGGAATTGGAGGCCCTAACAGCTGGAGGGCTGCAGTTTGAGGATGTCTGTCATATTTGAAAGGTACTCTCCAGTGTGTTTTTAGAGGTATTTTTTAAACTTTCTTGCATACATCTTTAGACACTTGTGCTAAAGCATGCAAATAATAAATTACTCTTCTAAATGGTAAAGTGTTTCAAATGGACCTCTGCATTTTAGCATGGTTTGTAAATTCAGACATTTTGGAACTGTTTTTTGATTAATTATTGTTAACTGCCTTCAAGCTGACCTTGACTAATGAATGAAAGACCTCCAAATCACTCTAGTACAGTGGTCCTCAACGTGTGGGTTCTCAGGTGTTTTGGCCTACAACTCCAAGAAATCCCAATCAGTTTACCAGCTGTTAGGATTTCTGGGAGTTGAAGGCCAAAACATCTGGGGACCCACAGGTTGAGAATCGCTGCTCTAGCAGCAAGAGATCAACTCAGATCTTGAAGACTCAGGAATTTCACAATTGAATCTATCTCATCTGCCTGGAATGTGAACTTCCCCTTTGCCTACCACCTTCTATTTTTCCAAGATTTATACTCAATTCAAGGGAGTCATGTTTTCTCATGATATGGCCAATGAACAACAGCCTCAGTTAGTCATTTTGGTTTCTGGGTATAAGTTAGGTATGATTTGTTCTAGGACCCAATTATTTGTCTTTTTACTAGTCCATGGTATCCCCAGAAATCTTCTCCAGCACCATATCTCAAATGATTTTTCCCTATCAACCTTTTTCACTGTCTACCTTTCACAAGCATATAGAGAACTAATATTTTTTAACTGCCTTATGAAAATTCTGAACACCACATCATATGGATACAATTCTGGCCCAGTGTACCTGTCTGAACGTATCTCCTTCTACATCCCATCTCAGAGTTTAAGATCTTCTGGGGAGGCCCTGCTCTCGGCCCTGCCTCTGTCGCAAATGCGCTTGCCGTGGACGAGGGACAGGGCCTTCTTGGTGGTGGCCCCCACCTGTGGAATTCACTCCCCAGTGAAATTAGGTTATCAACGTCCCTCCTTTCCTTTAGAAAGAAGTTTAAAACGTGGATGTGGGACCAGGCCTTCGGGTAATCTTGCTGACAATGACAGTGACAATGATGACAACTGCTATGGAACTTGACTATGAACATGCTTGATGGAGTCTCTAACTACAGAATTCGGCTCAGATAAGGCCACCAAGCTGCTATTGAAACAGAAACAGATTTTAATTAATTAATGTTATTTAATGTTTTAAATGTATGTAATTATTGGATTTTATTATGTATTTTATTATGTGTACATTGGAGGCATCGAATTATTGTCGGCTGGAAGCAGGCATGTAGCCGGGGAGGGGGGGAGGTTTGAGGGGCTTCAGCCCCCCTCCCCCAAATTCTCATAGTGGTTCGCAAGAAGGCCTTTCTGGTACATTATTTCAACTGTTATGTTTATTCATATCATGATCTGATCACCATGCTCAATATATCCCATATGCATGGGGGTATTGGGGTAATGATACAAACGGTTTGCTAGAGTAGACCCTCTTTCACTCAGACTCAGCCCTCCCCCCCAAATCAAACTCACCCCCCCCCCCCGGATTGAGAAGGGTGGGGTACAAATATAATAAATAAATAAATAAATAAATAAATAAATAAATAAATCCCTCTGAGAAGGAACTGATTTGTCAACGTACAGGTTTGCCTTTTGAAGTCACTTTTCTTGGAGCAGTTCTGTTTCAATCTCAGTAGCTGCCTATAGAGGAGATTGCATCTAAGTGATTTGGCATGTGAGCTGTCAAATCTTAAATAAGTGTTGGCATTTAGGGGGTTTCTATTTAGACAGGTTGTGAAGTGACCTCCTATTTTTCCTACTTTTATGTTCAAAAAGAGGATATTATAGAATTCTATAGCAATTTGTATATTGATGTTCCTAGAAATTATCCACTTATGGAGTTCCATTCACTTTCCAAATACAGAAAATATAATTTGAAAATCTGACCCAGAATACCAATTGTTATTTGAACTCACTTATGTGACAGGTGATTTCACTTTCAAACCCCTCTCTCTATATATTGAACACCTCTGGGGCCACATGGCATCCTATTACCACTACTTTTATCTATAAATGGGAGTTATTTTCAAACCTAAAGTATTTTTTTTGTCAAGATGTTTTCAGCCGGGGAGGTTAAGAAGCTAGAAAGAAAATGTCTTGCTGTTCTCTCATTGTTGTACATTGGTGTAAAGAGATCTCACATCCATAGTAACTACCAAATCTCAGTCCACTAAACTCAGAGTTGTTATTTTAGTTATGAAAATTGAAGAGTCCTATACATGTGGTTGAAGGTTTTATTCCCCCCCCCCAATATAATTTTTATTGGGACAGGTTCAAAGAATAGATATTAGGGTTGTGCATTCAGTGTAAACCTTGACCTGTTTCATGTCCTGGCTTTCAGCGAGGGCCTCAATTCATTTTTGGGGGCTCCCGAAATCAGGAGGGCAGATATCTGTTTTTGCTCTGGGGTGCCGAAAGATCAGTTTTCTATCGGCCTGTTGGTGGGGGGGGGGGGGGGGGGGAGTGCTTCCCACCCAGGTTCCCCTTCCCAGTGTGCACTTTAAGGAGGCTTCTTCTACTCTAGAGGAGGTGCTTGCAGGTGCACATGCTTTCTTGACCTGCATGCTACACATGCACTCTCTTTCCAAGGAAAATTCTGGGGGGTGCTTGGCTGCAGGTGCATGCACTTTGTCTCCTGGGCTATGCAATGCCAGCCAGCCACATACTCTTCAAGGTATTTTAAGGAAGTTTTCCACTTCCAGGTAAGGAAGAGAGATGACATCCTGCAAGAGAAGAGTAGTTTTCAGGTAATGAGGGTTTACTTTTTGTTTGCTGGGGGATTAATAAAAATAAACTGTGATGCTGAAAAGCAGGCTTGGAGCCGGTACCCGCTCCCATTCGCTTTCGTGTCGAGCTGATTTTTGTCCCAGAAGACCTTTCCAATGAAGGAAAGGCAGAAACAAATTCTGCGACCAAGTCTAATGGATATAGAGTAGGAACATCTTATTGTCTTCTACCATCGTTGTCTATTGCAAAAAAATAAATAAATTATATGATGTTAAAAAAAAGGGGGGGGGGGAAGAAAAAAAGTCTGAAACAAAATAATGGAAAAGTGAGTATATAGAGTATATAGAAACATAGAAGACAGGAAAGTTAAGAAATAGAAATCAGAAATCCCTATAACATTGCTGCATTCTTAATAGTAATAAAAATCTTATCTTTTTTGTCTTGTGTCTTTTTTCCTTCTAGATTAACTTTTTGAGATCCATATAATTGGAAATCCTGCTATTCTTGTTGCTAACTTCCATTTTTTCTTTTTTGTTATTTTTATTTTTTTGTAATAGTTATTATCTATTATTATTATTATTATTATTATTATTATTATTATTATTATGTAAAACTCAATGTTTTTATTTTCTTATCTTCTTTTAAAAAGTCCATAAAAGATTACCACTCTTCTTCACATTTGGGAGGGTCGGGCGATTGTATAAGCTTAGTCAATTTCTCCATCTCTGCCAGATCCATCATTTTTGTAATCCATAGATCTTGAATGGGAATTTTTCCATTTTTCCAATAGCATAGCCCAGTGGTTCTGAACCTGTGGGTCCCCAGATGTTTTGGCCTTCAACTCCCAGAAATCCTAACAGCTGGTAAATTGATTACGATTTCTGAGAGTTGTAGGCCAAAACACCTGGGGACCCACAGGTTGATAAGCACTGATCTAGTGGAAGGTTTCTTTGGTGATGTCCACAGAGGCATTTTTGAGTAGAAGATTAGCTTGTACTTTTTCCATATTCAATTTAGTGTGCTTCTTAGGAGATGACTCTTAAAATTGGAATCAATTAATTCATATATTGAATAACCATGCTATCTGTATCTTAAGTCATGTCTTTCTAGTATAAATAGTCTTTTATTAGCTAGTGATATCCATTCTTTCATCCAAGCAAGAGCTGAAACTTCGTAGTATAACTTAAAATTTGGTAAGGCCATCCCCTCCCCCCTTTGGCATCTTGCAGAAATTTCATTTTAATTTTTGTTTTTTTTACCTTTCCAAATGAATTTGCTAATATTTTTATTTTGTTGTTTAAAGCTGGTATCATACAAATGTTTTGGTTTTGTTTTTTACAAATGATCCACAGGTTGTTCAAGTGGATCTAAACCAGTGGTTCTCAACCTGTGGGTCCCCAGATGTTTTGGCCTTCAACTCCCAGAAGTCCTAACAGCTGGTAAACTGGCTGAGATTTCTGGGAGTTGTAGGCCAAGACACCTGGGGACCCACAGGCTGAGAACCACTGATCTACACTGTAGAATGAATGCAGCTTGACACCACTTTAACTGCCATGATTCAATGCTATGGAGTCATGGAAGCTTCTAAGGTTTTTTGCCTTCTCTGCTAAAGTGGTGGTGCTTCATTAAACTACAAATCCCAGGAAGAAATTGTAATACAGTAGAGTCTTGCTTATCCAACCTCTACTCATCCAACATTCTGTATTACCCAATGCAGTCTGCCTCCTGCTTGGAATAATGTCCAAGGTGGGAGAAAGGAAGAACCCTTGTCTGTTTTGCTGCTAAATTCATAAAGACAGTAATTACTACATAACTTTACCATGTATTGAACTGCTTTTTCTGTCTATTTGTTGTAAAACATGTTGTTTTATTTATTTATTCACTATATTTGTATACTGTCCTTCTCAGCCCTTAGGCAACTCAGGGCGGTTTACAATGGCAACTATTCAATGCCGTAAACACCTAGAAGTGACTCTAGGTAATTTTCAACGGTAAGCAAACAGTATTTTGCGCCCCCCCCCCCCCACCAATCACTGATATATATTTTCTGTTTGTCATGGGAGTTCTGTGTGCCATGTTTGGTTCAATTCCATCATTGGTGGAGTTCAGAATGCTCTTTGATTGTAGGTGAACTATACATCCCAGTAACTACAACTCGCATATGTCAAGGTCTATTTCCCCCCAAGAGCGTCTCAAGAGCGCCCCTGGGCAAAATCAACTATACTGCGAATGCTTACTTTGCAGTATAGGGTTGAGCCACCCCTGCAAACACCATAAAACATTTAAAAACATTAACAAACAATATAAAACCATAACAAAAATACTAAAAGCATACATCATGGGCGTCTCCTAAAAAAAACATTGTCCCATCTCGTCGTCCAGTTATTCCAATTCCTATGTCTTTTACCTTGCATTTTCAAACGCTTGCTCAAACAACCAAGTTTTGACTCTCTTCCGAAATGTTAAGAATGTTGGTGCTTAATTTGTAATGTTGGATAAGTGAAACTCTACTGTAGTAGTAGTTGCTCAAGTTTTAAAAGTTGCTACAGTTTTTGCAGAAGTAATAAACATTTGAACTCTTGTCATAGATATTGGAGGGGGATTATTTGTGCTTACATGTAGGGTTGGGGCCTTGCGTTTCCTATTTGGGCACATATGGTAACTCGTCTCCTAATGGTCAATGACAGTAAAAAAGAGAAAATAAGCTGATGGATTTAACTGGGTAGTCAACAAAGCGGGCAAGTATACCAGGTCAGCTGCTGACCAGATGCTGCCTTCAATTAATATTCCAACCCTAAAAGACATTTATTGCTCACTTTAGAATGCAGAGCAGCTGAGTCATAAAAACAGCTCACAAAAAAGGGGGGAAAATGAGGAGAGGGGCTGTGGTTAACTTGTTTTTTAAACCCACTTTTAAAATAATCATAGTTTGGTCCAGTAGACATAAAAGAAACACCTCTTCTCTGGAAGTCACAGAGACGAAGTGGGAGTGCGTGTTTGAACATGAAACTGTGATGTGCTTTGTTACAACAGTGCTCTTTCTTTTCTCTCTTTCTCTCCGTTATCATCTCTTCCTTTTAAAAGGGTTAATAAACTCCGAGATGTTCTTTCTCGCCCGGTGTGTCCTCCGTTCTCTTTTAAGGGAGAAGAGAAGCTGCAAAGGAGCAAGTTTTGAAAAGGGAACCAAGAGATAGTGTTGTAATGCTAACAGGCAATTAACAAACTCATGGGTGTTAATTATCTTCATACTGTATCATGTTCAATTAGCTCCGGCTTTGCAACAAAGGCAACCATGAACAATTGCTTTGATAGGCATACAGTACTTCATTTGTAGTTAATCGCTTTAAGCCTCGCTGTTGCTAGGCTACCTCGGTCTCCAGAGGTAAAAAGCTGCACAGATGCACTATGTTTAAATGACTACAGAGAACTGTTTAAACTCAAACCATGTATAACTCTTTATCGATTTTACACAGAAGATCTCAGCTCTGCTGATAAGGTTTTGATATATTTTTCCTGCTACAAGCCAGTTCCTTGGAGTATTGCGGGAGGGTGGGTGGGGAGAGATCTGTCAATATGCTTCTATTATGATCTCTTGATCTGTGGCTATAAAAACCCTTAGCCACAGCCCTTATTATAAAATAATGGAAGAAGCTATATTTGATTCCCCCCCCCCCATATTCCTTCCCCCTCCTTCACTTTAATACATGGAGATTTCTTGCCCCGTGCCTTTGGAACTAATTTTCAAAGTGTTCCTTTGAATATTTTTGCCGTAATATAATACAGAAGAATTTCGAGCACTAATTAATTTGATTGACTCTCAGCAGGAAGGGATCAGCTGTAACATCATGAACTTTAACAATAACTTCCAACTGATGGGCAGTTTGCATCAATAAGGCCATCACTAGCCTCGCTCCCCTGTCACCAGGCGGGGAATGAGCAATAACCACCCCCTGCAGATGCACTGCTTAGCGCTTTCTGCCCGATTAGCAATTTATAATGGTGATCAAGAAACAGTCAGTGGCAAATCAAGACAACTGTCTGGCTGCCTCTTTAATTGGCCCTGTTTTGTTTTTGATAAATGGCTCGTGACTGTTGTACAGCCCTGTAGATTTTTATATTTATTTATGTTAGAAAACACAACTTGTTAATAGGCCACGGCAATGAGATTATGAGCAGATACTAGGTCAAAACTGGAAGAAGGTGCAAAAAAGTGTTAATTAATATCAATGATAGGCAATTATTAGTTAGACAGAAGGACCGACTAGCTGTGTGTTCTAACGACGCAGAGAGCGAACTTGAAAGGGGATGATGGCCACATTAGCATAAGTGTGTGTACGCGGCTGCAGCCCGCCTGGTGGCTCCTGGCAAACATCTGCTATGTTAGTCATTCAAATTGAATTTTGGCTTTTGGAGTGATCGTTCCCAAATCATCTATTCTTCTTGTCCATTTCTAGTGGCACACACAATACCCCAGTGAATGACAAGCCCCCGTGATTGAGCATCTTTCTATTCAAGAGTTAAATTGAAAGTGTGGGTGTAAGAGTGATCAACAAAACAGAAGCACTTGAATGTTATTCATTTCAACTTCCATTTTTCATGAGGATCATCACATTGACTGGCCACTGGTGGGATTGCTAACTGGGAATGGATTTGGGGGCTTTATATGGGTCTGGAGTTAAATGTCTGGCATAATTTCTTCTTGGCACCAGTTTCCAGACACAGACTGGTGACCTGTGCCCTCCCTTTGCTCTTTCGAAAACAATGAGATGCCATTGTACCATCAAATCAGATTAGATTGTGCATATGTTTTAAATGCATAAATACAGGAGGTGCAGAGCAAAAGGTCAGAACACCAAAATGGCATCAAGGACCGAAGGGTTAGCATGGTCCAATGGAAGGTAGGGAATGGGGAAGCAATCTGAGTGCACCAGAAAAACACACAATATTTTAATTACAGCATGCAATTCAAGACATCTATGCCAAAATCTCATAGAATTACAAATGATTTTGAAATGTCATGATTTTGAGATGTAGCTAGTTTTTGGGGTGGGGTGGGTGGGGTAACAAAATAATATAGCTCAAGTATTTGTAACTGGTTTGGGGATTCGGATTCCAAATTTGAGACTTATCTCACCCAAGTCTGCTTGATCAAGGAGATCATACTATGCTACTGCACTTTATATGTTTTTAATTGGTTATTATTCTATGTTTTTTATTTGCTTAACTGTTTTAATTGTTTAATTGATGGGATGTTTTATGGTTATGTTTTAAACAGCATTGAATCTTGCTGGAGTTGTAATGCTTACAGTTGTAGTACAGTGTTCCCTCACTTATTGCGGGGGTTCTGTTCCAGGACCACCCTCAATAAGTGAAAACTTATGAAGTAGGGACTCTATATTAATTTTAATATTTATACATTATTTTATATATTATTTTCTTAGCTGCACTTCCTTACCTGCCTCCCCGCCCATCCCAAGGGCACCTGCCTGCCTCCTTGGCCTCCGCAGACCCTGGCAGAGCCTCCGGAGCCATGCAGGCAGTCCTTCCCCACTGCACCTCAGGCCACCGCACTTCTGGGGTCTGTGGAGGCCAGGGAGGCAGGCCTTCCCTGCCGGACCTCAGACCGCTGCACTTCCGAGATCTCCGGCCTCCACTGGACATAAATATTTTATATTTTTATCAATATTTTCAAAAACCCGAGAAACAGTGAGTCCACTAAAAAGTGAACATGGAAAAGAGCTGATTCCTAATTATGGAGCACTTTTCTATGAGAAATCTGGTTGGGTCCTCCTTGCTTTCTTTCCACCAGCAGAATGTGTGAAGTGGTGTATTGTATTTCATTTTTACATTTTTATTACTAATTTATGTTTTAAATATGTTTCAACTGTTTCAGTCATGGTTTAGTAATATCGGCATTTAATTTTTTTTACAACTTTGGTAGAACAAGATTTTTAGTGTAATATCATTTTATATTTTTGTAAGTTGCCCTGGATCCTATCTTGGGAGAAAGGTGCAGTATAAATTCAAGAAATAAATACATGTTTTTAAAAGTCAGAGCAAGGAGAGGATTCCTAATAAGCCTTGCTCCTTCCTTAGCATGTCTCTGCTCTGTTTATTTTAACTCTCTTCTATGCAAAGGGATCTTGTAGCACTTTAGAGACTAGCTGAGAAAACAAAGTTGGTAGCATAAGCTTTCATAGACTAAAAGTATTGCAGCTGAAGAAGTAGACTTAGTCTACGAAAGCTTATGCTACCAACTTTCTTTTCTCCATTCATCCCTAAGGTGCTACAATATCCTTTTGCATACTGATATTCCAGACTAACAAGGCTATGTTTTTACATTCTACTCCCTTCTATGGCCATATACCACTACTGGTTGCACATCCCTTATCCCAAATTCCAAAATACCCCCAAACTTGAAATTGTCCACGTGGATGGCCGAGATAGTGACACCTTTGCTTTCTGATGGTTCAATATACACAAACTTGTTTTCATGAATAAAAATTATTTAAAATATTGTATAAAATTACCTTCATGCTAATGTGAATATGAAACATAAATGGATTTCCCATTTAGATGTCTAGAATTCCCATCTCCTTGATATCTCATTATGTATGCATATGCAAATATAGGTATTCCAATCCCCCTCCCTCCGCCCAAATCCAAAACACTTCTGGTTCCAAGTATTTAGAGTAAAGGATATTCAACCTGTAGCAGTATCTTCCCATCAAGGGTAGGCAATTGCTATGCTGAGACTATTTTTGCCCCCCTCCAGTGTGGCTGTAAGGCAGTTCAGAAGCAGTACTGCCCTACCCAGAGGGTATAAACTCAAAGTTAGGATCACTCTGTTATTATTATTATTATTATTATTAACTTTATTTGTACCCCGCTAGCATCTCCCGAAGGACTCGATGCGGCTTACACAGGCCGAAGCCACAAACACAATACAAAGAAAACATATCACAGCAGTAAACAAGCAAATCAAAACAATTAAGCAAAATAAACAGCAAATGACATACATCAAGACACTATTAAAACTGGATCGGCCGGCGCAAAGGGGTACAGGGTTAAAAGTGCTGATATGGCAGGAGGAACGTAGGATTAAAGTGTGATGTGCGGCAACATTTGTTGTACTAAAGTGCTTCCAGGACTTGGGATGGGGATTCCTAGTTTGGGAAGGCACAACGGAACAGCCAAGTTTTTAAATTCCTTTTGAAAACGGCTAGAGTGGGGGCCTGTCTGAGATCTTTAGGGAGGGCGTTCCAAAGTCTGGGGGCCGCCACGGAAAAGGCCCTGTCACGCGTCCCCACCAAGCGCGCTTGCGACGTGGGTGGGATCACGAGCAGGGCCTCTCCGGATGACCGTAACGAGCGTGTGGGTTCGTAGATGGAGATGCGGTCACGCAGGTAGGGTGGTCCCAAACCGTTTAGGGCTTTATAGGTGAGCACCTGCACCTTGAATTGGGCCCGGAAGATGAATGGCAGCCAGTGGAGCTCCTTAAACAGAGGGGTAGACCTCTCTTGATAATGGGCTCCGGTTAGCATCCTGGCTGCTGCACGTTGGACCAGTTGCAGTTTCCGGGCCGTCTTCAAGGGTAGCCCCACGTAGAGCGCATTGCAGTAATCCATTCTAGAGGTGACCAAGGCGTGGACCACCCCGGCCACGAGGTATGGTCGCAGTTGGCGCACAAGTCTCAGTTGCGCAAAGGCCCTCCCGGATACCGCCGACACCTGAGCTTCAAGTGTAAGCGAAGAATCCAAGAGGACGCCCAAACTGCGGACCTGTGGCTTCAGGGGGAGTGTAACCCCGTCCAACACAGGTAACCACCCTATACCCCGATTCGGTTTACGATCGACCAGGAGGACCTCTGTCTTGTCGGGATTGATCTTCAGCTTGTTCCTCCTCATCCAGATCGACACAGCGGCCAGGCACTCACCTAGCACCTGAGAAGCCTCCTTGGAATTAGGTGGAAAGGAGTAGTAGAGTTGTGTGTCATCTGCGTAGAGATGGCACCCAACTCCAAAACCCCGGATGACCTCTCCCAGCGGTTTCATGTAGATGTTGAAAAGCATGGGAGACAAAATAGAGCCTTGCGGGACCCCACAGGTCAAAGGCCAGGGGTCAGAGCAGGCCTCTCCCAGCTTCACCATCTGAGTTCGTCCCTCCAGGAAGGACTGGAGCCACGACAGAACCGTGCCCCCAAGGCCCATCCCGGAGAGACGACCCAGAAGGATACCATGATCGATGGTATCGAAAGCCGCTGAGATGTCCAGGAGAACCAGCAGAGTCACACTCCCCCTGTCTAGCTCTCTGCGGAGGTCATCCACCAAGGCGACCAAGGCTGTCTCGGTGCCATGGCCAGGCCTGAAACCAGACTGTGACTGATCTAGGTAGTTGGTATCGTCTAGGAAACCCTGAAGCTGAGAGGCGACCACCCTCTCCAGCACCTTTCCCAAAAAGGGGAGGTTGGAGATCGGCCTGTAATTATTCAACACCGAGGAGTCAAGGGAAGCTTTTTTGATAAGTGGGCGAACCACGGCCTGCTTCAGGTTAGATGGAAAAATTCCTTGCTCCAACGATGTATTGATAATTGGTACAAACCAGTCAAGCAACCCCCCTCTGGCTGATTTAATGAGCCAGGATGGGCATGGGTCCAGGGATGAGGTGGTCGCTCTCACAGCCCCAAGGATCTCCTCAACGGTTTCAGGAGGAACAAGCCTAAAAGAATCCCATAAAACCGGACAAGCAGGTGCCTCCGTCACCTCTTCTGGCACTGCGATGGAATTGGAGTCGAGCTCGAGGCGTATCTGGGCGACTTTATCTGCAAAATGGTGTGCGAAATCGCGACACCGAGCTGCGGGGTCGTCGGGGAGCTCCTCCACCACTGGAGGGTGGAGGAGCTCACCCACGACCCGAAACAGCTCCGATGATCTATTTGCTGCAGATGCTATACGGGTGGTCGTGAATGACTTCCTGGCCGCCCGTATAGCCGCGGAGTATGCCTTAAGGGAGGCTCTAGCCCGTGTTCGGTCAGACACGTCTCGAGATTTCCTCCATTTGCGCTCTAGCCCCCTTCTCGTATGCTTCATCACGGCCAACTCCTCGGTGAACCAAGGGGATGGCCTGTCACGACGCAACGAGATGGGGCGTTCGGGTGCGATCATATCTAACGCCCTGGCCATCTCCCCGTTGTAGAGAGTTACTAAGGCGTCGATAGAATCGCCAGGCTCCAAGGCAGGAAGAACCCTAAGATTCCTCAGGAATCCATCCGGATCCATCAGTCTCCTAGGGCGGACCATCTTAATTTGTCCTCCACCCCTGGGGGGGTTTAGGGTCGCAGTAAGTCTAAATGTGATCAGATGATGGTCAGACCATGACACTGGAAGGATGTTTTGATCTTCCACTCTGATCAATTCGTCGTCCGCCACAAAGACGAGGTCAAGAGTGTGCCCAGCATGATGCGTGGGGCCAGATATTATCTGTGACAGTCCTATGGCCGTCATGGTGGCCATAAAATCCTGAGCTGCGCCAGATAAAGTGGTCTCGGCGTGGATGTTAAAGTCTCCCAGCACCACAAGGCGCTGGGAGACCAAGGCCGAATTAGAGACCACCTCCGCTAACTCAGCCAGGGAAGCTGCTGGATCTCGGGGTGGGCGATATACCAGCAGGAACCCCACACTGTCACGGCTCCCCACCTTCAGGTGGACACATTCAAACCCAGACGCTTGCGGGACAACGCATCTGGTCACGGCGATGGTTTGCCGGAAGACCACTGCGACCCCTCCTCCCCGCCCCCCTTGTCTGGCCTGTTGATGCACTCCGAAACCTGGAGGGCACAGTTGGGAAAGGTTTACACCTCCCACCTCGTCCAACCAGGTCTCGGTGATGCATGCCAGATCCGCCCTCTCATCCAGGATCAGGTCCTGGATGGCTGCGGTCTTACCATTCACGGATCTGGCATTGATCAACAGGACCTTAAGACCAAGGGGGCTGCCAAGGAGCCTACCACTGCCCACCTTTTCCAGGGTCGCAAGGACTCTGTTGCGCTTCTCCCTGGGATGTTTATGAACCGCAAATCTCCTTCCCCACACGACTGGGATGGCACCCCTTTTCTCTGGAACCTTCCCTCCCCCCGCCCAACCAGAGTCTAGTCAACTCTCAGGGGAGGAAGTTGGGCTGGGAAATAATCTCCCTTGAGCATCTGGTAGGGATGACTCTGATATTGAGGTGGACAGTGAGGTATCAAGGGAGCTAAGTGGGCTAAATAAAGGGAGTGTTCTCGAGCGGAGAAGTGTGACTGGCTGAGTGGAAACGATTGGGGCAGATGGGGTCTTAAAATTATACGAACCAGGAGGGGGGGCCGTGACTGGTGAGCTAGTTGTAGAGTTCGCCTGGGGGCCAGGTGGAATGTGGTAGGACAAAGCCCCAGGATCGAACAAGGGGCGAATGTGAGGGTCTACAACTACCCTCCTAATGGTGATTCCCCATTTCTTTAGGCCAGATTGTTTAGCCATTAGCTCACCAAGCCAAGTGGCGTCTTCTGATGAGATTTGAAGACGGGTGGAGCGGTCAGGGGATTGGTAATCCCTCCACAACCACACTATGGCTTTTAGTCTTATATCCTGAGATCTTTTACCTAGGATTTGGGCCAGGGAATTGCAAACTGCCCTCTTGGAGGTCCATCTGCCTCTGTTTATCATTAGATCGGCAATGTCCACTGCAAAACTGTCTGTGGAAAGATGTTGATTCCAATCATAAAGTGCAGTGGGCTGATCCACGTGGCCGGATGTTGTGTTGTTGGCCATTCTCTGAACAGCCAGCCTGCACCGCTGCCACTCCCGGATGTTTCCATTCCTATGTACGCCCAGAAATTCTCCTTTTCCCTCAGATGTCTCATCCTTAATCCCTCCCTCCCTCCCTCCTTCCGCCTTGAGTTCCGAATGCTCTAAAGTGCTTTCCTCCCCAATCTGGCACAAGTCCTTAGCTAAGTCTGCACAGAGAGAGTCTTCAGTCTTTGGAGGGTTAGATTGCACAGTAATTCCTGAGAAGGAGGCAAAGCCTCTGAGGAGATGGTCCATTTTCTCATTCAAAAACCTGAGCTGAAACAGCACATGGTTGAAAGAGTCCCTCAGGAGGTCGTAAAAGTGCAAAATGTCATTTTCCGGATAAGAGTCCGCTGTAGCCATTCCTATGTCAAAAAAATACACTCTCTCACCACTAGCACCAGACACTCTTATCATTACTCATTCACTCCCACTTACAGCACAATCAGTCAGTCCACCAAACATTCCAATACTCCCATATTCTTCACATCCTCCTGAATTTCTCCCAACACACTAAAACCAACATGTACATTCTCTCACACACACTGCTATCATCTACACCTTCCACACCTTCCTATAATTCGCTACTATCACGGACAACTCATACGCTCTCCTGGACTTCTTCACTCACACCATCTCATGCAATCCGGTCCTCTCCTATTGATACTCCTAATTGCTCCTCGCACCTCCTATTATTATCAGCAGTTAAACATATAACATATATGTTAGAGATGCAGATAACATCCTGTAGCCATAAACTGAACTTCTGTTATTTGACAGTTATCTGATAAATTGCTGGGATTGTAAATCAGCTAAGCCTATAAGGAGTTTTGCTCTGAGCTCACTTGTTTGTTTTTTAATGTTGCAGGAACTCTCGAAGCATTCATGATATCTAGAGATTTAAATCTTTATGTAGCTCAGATGGCCTGACTGACCTTTTCATCTTCTCATTTATTTTGCATAATTTATTTCACCAACCCATCAGAGAGTTGGCAGTGGAAATCTAAAAGGTACTTCATAAAGAAAGCATTTGTTCCAGAAAATAAAGTTTGAGGTGCCTAACACCACAGGAAGCTTGGCAGCAGGGTCTAATGAACTCCAAATTACTGTTCTATAGGCCGGCTAATTATGGAACACCCCAGTGTTTGGGGGTATCCATGGGGCAAAATAGGTAGGACAGCAATGCCTATGATGTGTCCTTCAGCATATTGATCTGTGTTTCAGTTTTGGATGAATCCAAAGTCGAATCAAACTGGTTTGGACAGATTTAGGAGATGTCCAAAGTGGGACCCCCTCTGAAGTTAATTGTACTTGAATATCTCCCAAGATCTGTTGGCAATTTAGATTCTGAAAGATATCTATAATTGAATAGTCTCTCTCTAAGTTCTTCATACCAAGAAGACCTCAGTGTGAGGAGATGAGACCTTACACTGAGGTTTTCTTGGTATGAAGGGCTTAGAGCAGTGGTTCTCAACCTGTGGGTCCCCAGATGTTTTGGCCTTCAACTCCCAGAAGTCGTAACAGCTGGTAAACTGGCTGGGATTTTTGGGAGTCGTAGGCCAAAACACCTGGGGACCCACAGGTTGAGAGCCACTGGTTTAGAGAGAGATTATTTAATTGTAGAGAGCATGGTTTTGGTACTGGGAGCTCAAGCTTTTAATCACAGTGAATGCCACCTCCCTCACCACCTTTTGGGCTTTCCAGTTCTTGAGTAGGATGCTGAGATAATGTCTCACAGGATGTTTTAAATTGTTTTATGTTCCAAGATCAGGTATGTTGAAAGTATTGTGGTTCGAGAAAATGTTATGTTTTGATTGCCAATAATAGTTGAAGACTTGAATTTCTGAAAGGAGATACAGATTTGGACTTGAGTTGACCTGGGCAGCACCTGAATGTATGTGAGGTCTTTGTTCAACTGCTTTCCAGAATCAGACTAGTGAGTTGCAGTAAGATGTTCCAACCATTCACAAACATTCACAAGTCTTCAATCTTTGTGGAACCCTATTCTCCCATTGAGATGGCATAAATACCCTAAAGATGCCAAATCCCTTTTGATCTTGGGAGTTAAAGAAGGTCAGCCCTAGTTGGTTCTACTTTGATAGAAGATGGCCAATGAATACCAAATATTATATCATAGAGAAAGAAATTAGCAAATCTATATCAACTCAAACCCAGGGGAACTCCAGACAAGAAACATCAGGAACACCTAATCACCTCTCAACTAAGGAATTTCCCAAGGGAGCAGGCCTGTAGCCAGGATTTCGTTTCGGGGGGGGGGGGGAGGGGCTGAATTGTTTTCGGGGGGGGGGGGGGGTTGGGGGGCTGAGTTTCAGGGGGGGGGGGCTGAGACTGAGTGAAAGAGGGTCTACCCTAGCAAACCTTTTGTATCATTACCCCAATACCCCCATGCATATGGGATATATTGAGTATAGTGATCAGATCATGATATGAATAAACATAACAGTTTAAATAATGCACCAGTAAGGCCTTTTCGTGAACCACCATGAGAATTTCGGGGGGGGGGGGGGGGCTGAAGCCCCTCAAGCCCCCCCCCCCCCCCGGCTACATGCCTGTAAGGGAGTAACAAGACACACATAAAAACTGTCAGGCCATCAAATGCTAAACAAGGTGGCCAATTGAAACATTCATACCTAGCTCCAACAGACAAGAGTTCTTTCTCTCACCCTGGACCTTCCACAGATATATAAACCCAATTTTCCTAGTTTCCAACAAACCTCACAACCTCTGGGTTGTTGCAGGTTTTTTCGGGCTATATGGCCATGTTCTAGAGGCATTCTCTCCTGATGTTTCACCTGCATCTATGGCAAGCATCCTCAGAGGTAATGATGTCAGGGAAAAACCTTTACTTATTAGACCAGTGGATTTTGCAAAATATGAAGTTAATTCAATATACCGTAGTTCTGTCTTATCCTGCACAAGAGCACAATTCTGCCTGACTCAAGGCAGCAGTGAAGAACCTGTGGCCAACTATTGATTGGGTCTAGAACACTCATGATTTCTGATCATGAGCCATGTTGACTGATGCTGATGGTATCTGATTCCAACAACATGCAGAGTTTCAAAGGTTCCTCACTCCTTGATTCAAAATATTCCAGTTTCCTTTGTTGATCTCGCAAAAAAAAATACTTTATAAGCATGAAGGCTCACCCACTAACACCTATTTTCTGGTACAACAAGAAATTGACTTCTGGAAAGATTCAGCTGATGAATTTGACAGACCTTTCCTTTACCTTGATTAAATGAACTTAAACTCTTTCTGGTGTATTTTCATATATTTTTGGGGTTAATGCTATGACCTTTTTTCCCTGATACATGTGTCAGTCTGAAATCTCAAGGTATTTAGGCCTCAATATGAAATTATGCAAAGCTGCAATGGTTGAGTTACACTATTTTCTACTAGCTCAGAAAATCAACACAAAAACTGAAGTGTACGTTTGAAGAAATACTACTGTTCTTTGTACTCTGTTGTTTCCTCCCTCCCTAAGGCTAAGTTCTCCCTGTCAGAACTGGCTTAGTAATGCCACAGAAGCATTCTCTATAACTATCATGGTTAGCATTATTATTTTACACTTCCGAAAGCAGGTCTGGGTGTTTCAGGGTAATAGAATCTGTTGAGAGAACAGTTATGGGATTAGTTCAGCCCTTCCCAAATCCTAGTAATTGGATTCTAGGAGATTTCAAAGGTTGTGAGGGGGAAAAAAAGTCTCGGTAAGCATGGATATTGCTGCTTTAAAATATATAGAGACCCCTAAAGCAGCAACTGAAGCAAGCCATTCTGAGAAATACAACATAAAAAGATTACTGAAAGGAACAGAAGAACAGATACCCCCATGAAATGTTTATAAAAGCTACATAACTAACAGATTTGCCTAATCCGACAGTTGACTCTAGTCTGTGTAACAACAGTGTATGGAATGGAATTATTTTCCATGGTCTGAAGCCAATAGCTGGTCCTAATTAGGATAGACCCACAGTATCATTTGCAGAATGGTAAATCAACACTGATGTAAATTCCATTCACTCAACACATCTACTATGGCTGGATCTAGAGACTGGATTTAGACCTGTGTTTGCAATTCATGCTTGGATGATCAAGTAGGTATATAGTGGATAACAAATAAACCAGGTACAGGAAAACAGTTTTTTGCAATGTAAAGTTACATGAACAAATTGTATCTCAAATTCACATTGAAAAAACTCATTTGCAACATGAATGTCTAAGGCACCTTACCTGGGAATAACAGTTTTGAGTGGGAAGACTGTATTTGTTGCATCAAAAATAACAAAAAGGTTTTGTGGCACTATAAGAACTAGTGAATTTATTTTGGCAAGGCTTTTGTGGACTTCACAGAGTCTATTTCATCAAACGCATTAAGTATTATCAGGTAAAATTATCAGCTGCCTGTATGCAAATAGAAACATATCCATATAGCTGTGTGATGGTGGGACAGGGGAAGTATAAATAGAAATGCAGAAAACTCAAACACTGATAATTATTTTATCAATATTGAGCATCTGTCTTTGGGAAAAAAATAGTTTTTAAGTTGTCATCAGGCTCTGTTGTCTTTATTTGGGCTACTTAAAAACTAAAAAAAATTCATACACTTTTGCAAACTACACAGGATACTAAATAAGATGTTTGCAAACACATGTCCCCATTTCCTTTGATATGGCAACCTGAAATGCCAGAATAAATTGTACAACATGTAAGTATGGTACTGAATGGTGTTTGTCATGTCAGTGAGGGTGGTAAAATTCACCCTGCATTTTAGTCTGAGCTTTAGCAGAGCTATCTAAGGAGCTTAATTCTATCCGCAAAATTGGTCCACTATCTTGGATATCTCCTTTAAAGTTTGGACTAAAATGTGGAGCAGATTTGCCATCCCATTTATATAGAAACCATTGCTGTAAGGGAAACACATGCCATTTCTAGAGTAGGGACTGTGAACTGCTTGAAAGAAACCTGATCATAAGATGCTAGGATCCTAGGCCTATCATTTTTAGTCCCACAAATGAAAAAAAAAGATTCAATAGTATTGACAGGGAGAATTCAACCTGTCAGCTGAGGATGAGCTTTGAATATTACAAGCTGAATTCAGATACTGTGTTACTGAAACCAGCTATCTGTTACAAGGGGGCAGGCTAGGTTAGTTCCTCAGCATTGTACAATACTTTGACAGCCAGGAAAAATGTACCCGGGTCTGAAGGCAGTAAGAAAAGTTTTATTCATCTGGCCAGGTGGATGTCAGAACAGTGTAATTGCGCCAAAAGACTAACATAACTCATACAGAAAAGTGTAGCATATTTTTTTTTACAGTTTGGCAGCTATTCAAACCTCTCTCTCTTTCCCCTGGTCGGGGATCTGTCTTTTAGGATCTGTCTTCTCATTGGCGGAGACTTTTTCCTGATGTCACAGACTGAGGCAGAAAGGAAAAGAGAACAGCTGTGATTGGTGGGGTTCAAAATTAAAGGTCTGTTGCTGTACCTGCATCTGAGGGGTGTGGAATCCATTGTCCAGACTGAAAAGAATCGGTATTTAGCTCTAATGAGCTTTGGAAGCTTGTATTAATCTCTACACGAAGAGTGTCGGGGAAACCAGAAAGTCAATAAAGTAGGTAAACAAAGTATTTGATGAGCCCTGGGGTTACTGGCCATCAGTCTCTCAGCAGCCCCCCCCCCCCCACTCACTGGCAGAATCAGTGTTGTTTTCCAAGACAGATATATAGTTCAAAATCACAAGACAGCCACGTAGTTCAAAGTCACAAATCACTCATAATATAAGTTATGGTATTTGATAACTTTGGGTCAAATGGATCTTGCACTGGTCTGCTGGACAGCAGAGGCTCAGTTGTAAAATATAATGGTAACATATTGGAGCTGGCAGTTCAATTATGCAAAGTTTTTCAACAGTGAAGAAGTAAGAAAGAAAAAGAAAGAGAAAGAGACAGCCCCAGGGGACCCAGCAGAGAGAAAGAGTTGGCTCTCTTTTGTTAATTAAAGAAACATACGATTACACACACACACACAAACATTTACCTGTATGTGTAGGTGTTTTTGGGGGGACAGGGATAAGGGAATTTTATCTTTTTTATTTTTATTGAGGCTGAGAGGGTGGGGCTCAGGAGGTGAGGGAAAGATCAGTCCTGTGGTGTTGGAGTCACAGACTAATCTTGGCTCAAGGAGTGTCCTCAGAATCACAAAAGGAGAGATTAAGGTGTTAGGGCTTCCTGGATATTCAATCCCCCAATGGTGTCCTAAGCTCATATATTATATCAAGTTTATTAGGGCACCCGGGAATATGTCTATGGTTGCACCCCAGTTTTCCCCCCTATATATGTGAGTCTTCTCCCCCTTCTGTTTATTAATAAAGCATAAACTTGAATCAAGACACAAGAAAAGCTCTAAAATATTTTGTCAAGGCAAACCTCTATAAAGGGTGTGGGCTGTTGTTTTCTTTGGATGGGCATGGTCTCTGGCCTGATGGGTTTCCTGACAAATTAGTTTTTCAGTTTGTGTCTTAAACTTGGTAATGATTAGATCAATCCTCCCAGGGATGTTTGGGGCTAGGCTGGGGTCTGAGACCCAGCTAAAAACTGTACAAATATATTGTAACTGTATAGTTATTATTATTAGACGAGGGGTTAATTTTTTGATAGCATAAGAACCCCCAATGAGGATATTAGGAATATGCAGGATCAACCATTTTCTGTGGTTAAGTTTGGTTCAAGAGCAGAATGAAACCCTAGAAGGGAGCAAAAGAGAGGAATCTCTCCAGCACTACCTCACAAACTGCTATAGCTTAATGGCAGCTATCCATACTGTTGGTAAATATAATTTCCCCAGTGCTTTTGACATAAATAGCCTAGTGGCCTTATGCTGGCGGATGAAGGAAGCATTCTACATGTTTCTCTAACACGGTCTGGGATTCCCAACCACTCAGCAATGTAAGGAGGGGCAGCATACCTCAACTAAAAACTAAAATAAATATCTAATGATTCAACAGGATTGCTCTGTTATATGAGAAGTTCAAGGAAGGCAAAGCAATTATGAAAACATTTGTATAACATTGATCCAAAAACTGCTAAATCATAATTGAAATGGTTTTAAAATATTAAATAATATTTTGTTTCCATTAATCACAACATGTGTTTTAACCATATGGGAAATAGATCCGTGGAGTCTTAGAAACCCACAACAACATATGTGCTCCATCCCAGACATCACAGGTTTTCAACTAGTTTCATTTAACTAATCAAATGGAATTCTTATCATCTTGGAAATGCTTCAAAAGTAGCAGTATGTATGCAGGAGTTATACATCTGGACTCCAGTCATACATCTGCACCATTCCACTTTTGCACCACCAAAACAATTTTCTTGAGCATCAGGGAACACTCAAGAAAGCTCCTCTAAGTAGCATGGTCATATGTGGCTGTTGTGGGATAGGAAATTACAACAACTGGCTGTAGACAGCTTCCACAGACAGAATGTTGCTTAGTCAATTTGGTCAGTCTGTGGCTGACTTTCTAAGATTTCCGCTCTCACTCTAATTCCCTTTTGAAGCCCATCTCAGCTCATTCCTTATGATTTCTCAGAAGATGCTGAGAAGAGACTGAACCAGCTTAAATTTAAAATTTCTGCTAGGTCAAAATGAGGGAGGGTCTTTCATCTGGGAGATGAAAGGCCCTCCCCCCTCCTCTCAGCTGCCACTGCTCTGGCCTCAAAGGGAGAGAAGAAGTGCCATGGCCCTGGAAACTGAAGAAAGGCTCTCCCTCCATCCCAACTGTCATTGCCTTGAGCACAGAGGGAGAAGAGAAGAGGTAGGCATCGCTCCATCATGCCTAGGACCAGAAGAAAAAAAAGAGGACCTTCTTTCACTCCAACTGCCATAGTCATGGAGGGAGAGAAGACCCAATATTAACTGCACTCAATCCTTTTCTACACTGCAATCCAATTATCCTTTTGTGTCATATCTTAATTATTGGTAGATTGTAAGCCTGAGAACAGGAAATGGTTTCGTGTTCTTTTATTTGGAAAGTGCCATGTACAGAAATGACTTTGCATTGTGATGAGGGTGGTGATGATGGTGATGCGAGAGATCATCATGAAACTAAAGTTTGGGTTCTTATCCTCTAGAAAAACAATAGATTGCAATAACAAAAAATGGTTTCACCTAAATATTAGAAGGAAGAACTTTTTAATTATAAGAACTGTTCAATGGCCAATGGATTACCTTGATGGTCATGGATTCTCGTTCCTTAGGAGTTTATAAACAGAGGCTAATTGGCTATCTCACAGTACTTTTTATGTAGGCGATCCCTCGTTGTCCCAGTAGGATTGTCTTCCAAGATTGGTGAACTGGCGGTGGGTCCGTAGGTGACTATGGAGCCCTATTCTTGATCTGCATGTTCTCCTGCATTGAGGGCACTATCTTGCAGTAGTGCTTTAGGTGTATATCTCTCCATGTCAGAGGAATTGGGTGAGGTAGCACTTGCAATTCCTTCCAGCTCTGTGATTCTACAAGGAACAAAGTGTTGGGCAGTGGGCAGGGTGGCAGTTGGACTGGCCGCCACGGGGGTGCTGCATTGCCTTGGATTTTGCCTCTATTTTTGTTGCAGCTTCTCAGAGTTGAATGGTTAGAGTTCAGCTGGCTCTGAACTAAATTCCAGCACCAACTGAATCCAGACTCAACTCAGACCAACTACAGGAAGAGTAGGGGTAAAATCCAGAATGTATTTATCTCCCTTGTGATGGCACTGGCTGCCCTCAGTTATGTGGATGCTATTCCTCTTTCAGATATTCTGTGAGAGGAGATTTGCTTTGAGAGATAATTTTGGCTGGATTCAATATTTTCAAGGATTGAAACATTAACTAGAGTTGCTATTTTCAGGGATTAAAGTTAAAGAAACCGTTGTTCAAGCAATTAGTGATGAAATGAAGGTTTACACATATTTGAAATTCAATTATATTCCCAAATTAAAAATCAACTGCACATTTTCCAAACAGTCCTTATGTTCATAGGGTACATATTTTAATAACTCGGCGAAGGCTATCAGCTTGTGAACCTAGACTTTCATTAGCTGAAAGCTGACAAGGCAATTTCATGACATTTCGTGTTGAGCAGTGTAATTGAATAGAGTTTACAAGGTATGAATGTTGCAATCTCATTATTTCTGCAGAGGGTACATTTGTGAATTTTGGGGCTCTACCATGCCAACATGTTTCTTTTAAATCATTGTTCCACATTTTATATGCAGAGAAATGTTGCAAGACACTAAGGGCAGAATGAAGTCAGTTACACTTTTAAGTCCTTTTTACAGTCAATAGGAAACTTTACTGTGAGCTTAATTCTTCCATTGCAATCATTGAGACTTAAATGTGCCCTTTTTTGGATGGATTGGGCCCTAAAACGCATACTGATTTTAATTTGCAAATGGATCGGCAGCACTTTTTCTTTGTTTTACTGTTTAAATTGTTGTTGTTGTTGTTTAAACCTTGAGGCTCAGTTGTGACATATGAAAGTCCTTATTTAGGGTAGACTTTAATTTGATTATTGTCTTCCCTGCTGTGTAAATAGTCTCCTGGGCATGGATTTCCCTGCCGTAGGATGTGTTCTCCTTTACATTTGACTGTGTAACAATTCCTCTTCACACAGCCCTTTATCCTCTAAGCAAGCCAAGAGCAGACAATAGATACATACTAATGGAGCTGTGTACTTACCATCTGTAAGAGCAGCTGCTCTCCTGCATCTGTACAATATGTTGGAACTGAGAGCTCCACTAATCTGCATAATAAGGAGAAGGCTTATCCCCCTCTAGCTAATAATCACAAAGCAATCGATGCTTTCCATTCCCTCACTGTGGAAAACAACAAAGTTTCAGTATGTTTTAGTAGAGTCTCTCAAGACATCCAGAGGTCAAGCAAAGCTACAGACTGTTAATTCTGCCTGCAGCTAAAAATCATCCTCTCCATAATCAGAGCTGCTTCACAAAAATCAGTTTCATGTGCTTGGTGAGAGTCTTTAAAAACATGCACACGCACACACACACACACATTTGCCCCTGAAATAAAGTTTGAAATTAAAAATTGGGTGAACTGTTTATATTCATATGTAAGTCTAGAATTTTTGTCAAAAATTGACCCCCAAAAACTAGGTCAATCTAAGTGTTGTTCCTTAACTATTATAACAAATATGAACCTTCACTTTCTTTGACTAGCGTGGTAAAGGGTGAGGGCTTGGTCCATTCCTCTCTACTCTCTCTGCTGTGGTGGCTCTCCTGGCCAATTTGAATGCTTGGACAGAAAAATGGGTGACCAGTCCCATGAAGCAGTGCTGCTATTCTCTCTTCCCCACCCCAGAATGGCCTTCAATTTATCCACAGGTCATATAACAATCCTTAATTTTGGCCACAATAGTTAGCTCAATTTATCCATGAGGACGAGTTTATACATGAGTATATAATGTAGTCAAAACCGGAAATTGTCTTATTAGGAGACTACTCTGTTCCTCAAACTGTAGTAGACCATACAGCCTGCAGACAAGCTCACGAGAAGGCATTTTCTGTAATAAAGTTGATTGTAGCAGCAAAACTTTTCCAGTTATGAAGCTCGTGTGCTCAGGTCATAATGCTACCTAAAGGCTCTTCTCTCGCTCCCACCCCCGTCTTGGGTCCACCCGCCGAAGCAGAAGTGTTGACGTGGGTTGTTGAATGATTGATGGAGTCAACCAGTAGCACCCAGCCCAAGGGGTTTAATAGTTGGTGGCCTGGGAGTTGTTGTTTAGCAACTCATTGGTTGGGATGAGAAAGAGAGCCTTCTCGGTGGTGGCCCCTCGGCTCCCTCCCTCCCCAAGGAGATCAGGCTGGCACCCTCTCTATCCATGTTTCGTAAGGAACTAAAGACATGGGTGTTCTGTTGTGGATTTGATTAAACAACTTCCTTGACCGTTGGTTCTAATCCATGGTCTAAATAGACTATGTCCCTGCACCTTGCTGCTGTGCTTTTTAAAGTCATAATGTCCCTGTTATAATCTGCTCTATCCTTACATTGCAACATGTTCTATGCACTTTACTGATTAGCCTTTTTTTCTAACCTGTTTGCACTCCAGTCCGCCTCCCACAAATTACCTTTCCAAAATTAGGGTGCACATGAAATTTGCGTCAAATGAGAATCTTAGTGCTGAACCATAGCAAAAGTGGAACCTACTTCAGGAGCCTCTGGAGCTCCTATTTGAGGTATCTCAGCTCTAATTTAATGACCATGCCTCAATGCTATGCAATGCTGGAATTTGTAATCTGGTGAGGCATCACTGCCTATGATCCCAAACTATAGACCTCATGGTCCCATAGCGCTGAGCCAGGGCAGTTAAAGTGAATTTATTCTACAGCATAGCTGCACCTCAAGGTTTTCTTTTCTATTGCTGAAAGCTTTAGTGTTCTAATATTTTGCTCTTAAAGAAGGAATTCTAAGCAGGCAGTTACTGTAGTGCACACCTTTTTGGGCCAAATGACAAAAAGTGCACTTTTTGCCACTGTGCATTACATTTGCCAGAAAATACTTTTGTTTAGGTTCAGGGTTTTGAAATAATAATAATAATAACTTTATTGTTGTACCCTGTCTCTATCTCCCCGAAGGGACTCAGGGCAGCTTATATGGGGCCAAGCCTGATCAACACAGTTAAAAATGTGACACATTAAAATGCATAACAACAATATAAAACAAAATAAAACAACTATATATAAAACAGGTGTCAAAACCAACAACCAATAACAATTCAATTTATCATCACAAGTGGGTGGACTGGTGCAACAATAATTTAAAGGATAGGCTAATAAAGTGCATACATCATATGGCGGCAGAAGGGATAAAAGCAACCATAAAGTGTGAGGACAAGATTTTAGGTCCTAGCTGGGGCCAGCTATCTAGGGAATTGTGTATTCAAAAGCCCAGCAGAACATCCACGTTTTTAACTCTTTGCGGAAAGTGGACAGGGCGGGTGCTAACCTTATCTCCCTGGGGAAGAAGTTCCAGAGCCGGGGGTGGGGGGGGGGGGGCACAACTGAGAAGGCCCTCTCTCTCGTCCCCACCAACCATACCTGAGATGGAGGAGGAAGCGAGAGAAGAGCCTCCCCAGAGGATCTTGGGGATCGCACAGGTTCATTGGGGAAGATGCGGTCACAAAGATAGGCAGGCCCTGAAAATTGCTTTACAATTAATTCTCTCATTTCTCATTTCAACACACAGTACTCCAGAAATCTAACATTTGCTTCAAGTAAAAGTTGTTTCTTCACAAACATATTTCTAATTTCTACTAATATTCTCTGTCCAGATGTACAAATAGAAGGACAAATATATCCAGTTTAAATCAGATATAGGAACAGTGTAGAACACACTCCAAGGGTGGAATGCAGCTCCAAATTGGTATGAAATGTAGTCATTCGAGGCTCTGTTGTGGCCACACAGGGGTGCTGTCAACTGTCTCTGTGGTGGGAGAGCAGCCCTACATCCCAACCATGTTTAAACTGGCACACCAATTTCTACCCCACAAAAAGCAGGACCATACCTGGTGTCCTGGCTGTTTACTTCCTGATTGCTGCCATGTGTTTGAGCAAAGTAGCTTGGAATGAGCAAGCCTCTTCCTTTTCCCCAAAAGGTGCCTTGCTTTGTCACACAGCAGCAAAGAGGAAGCAAACAGCCGGGACATCAGGTATGGTACTTTTTTCTGTTTTGGGTGCAGGGAATGGGGGTGCTAGGGGATAGGAGGGACAGCCACTTTGCCTTTCCAGACTGCCTTATCTGAGAAGTACATGATGGCTGTGGAGGCACCAATCTTGGATTCCACATAGGGATCTGTAATCGGTATCTCTACTGTCCCAACATAAAGAGATTTCAAAATATACTGCAGGATTTGGACTTTCTCCTGTGTATCTTTAATCCAAGATTTTAACCCAAGGTTTTAACTTCTCAGTGGTTGCCCCTTGATTCAGGAACTTCCTGCCCAGGGAAGCCAGAATGGCTCAAACCCTGCTTTCCTTCTGGCGGAAGGCTAAAACCTTTTTATTCAGGTAGACTTTTAAAGATGAAGGTGCTTAAGACTATTAAAGGCTGTTGTGATTTTTTGATGTGATTTTATATGTTTTTATGGTTTCAACCTTGATTGTTTTAATATTTATATTTAATACTATTTTAACATTTGTATATTTTATGTTGTACTGAAATGCTTTTAGTTGTCATCTCCTCTGAGTCTTTGCATGGAGGGAAAAAGCAAGATATTAATATTAATCATCATCATCATAATCATCATCATCATCATCATCATCATCATCATCATCATCATAAGGTGCAGCTGCATTAAGCAGCTTACCTGGATTAACTCACATCAGCCTGCATGTGTTGTGTGGAGGCCTGCAGGCTGATGCAACCCCCACACTTCATTAAATGGCACTGTACATCAACTACCAAACTCGCAAATTTTGTATTTTCTCTGTTTGTTTGTTTTGTTCTGTTAGAAATGTAATACAATTGACTGGTTGCCCTGACACGACAAATATAAATAAATTAAATGGCACTGTAGAACTGCCTCAAGTTGAGGAAAGTTTTCCTTATGCTTGGAGAATGTGGATGGAGGCATAGAAATAGTGAATAGATGGATATAGACCGTATATTCTGAAGTCATGCCTTTCAAGTGTCCTGATTAGTTAAAGACAGTGCCAATCAAATTTCTGTCATCCCATTTTTTCCTGCAGCTCTTAGCAATGTCTCTGTTTATCTCTTCTCCACTTTCCTCCTTTCTCCTCAGCTTGCTTTGATTGCTGAAAACTGAGTTTAGTGCACAAAAGTAGTTTGTAATAAATGAACTCTTCAGGGAGGAGAGAAGAGGGCAACATCTTGTCCTTCTGAATTTTGTTGTTGTTCATTCGTTCAGTTGTCTCCGACTCTTCGTGACCTCATGGACCAGCCCACGCCAGAGCTCCCTGTTGGCCGTCACCACCCCCAGCTCCTTCAAGGGTCCTTCTGAATAGGCTGAGGCAAAAGCAAACTGCTGCATCATACACTAGATTGTCTATTCTTCCTTCATTAGTCATGTTTGCCACCTTGACTATATTCTGATGTTGCTTGGCCACATCCATTTTGGTTTTCATCCATTGAATGTTAGAGGGGATGTGAAAGATGTTTTGTACACCTATACATACAGTATAGGTGTACAAAACAGTAGAAATCCGTTATGGTTTTGTTTCGAATTTCAAGTCCCCCTGCTTCGTTTTTTGGAAGATTCTGGGAGACTTTTGGGAGGGGGGGGGGGGTTGGATTCATAATTTGAAATTTTGAGTTTTGTTTGTATTTTGGAAAGATTTGATCCATTAGCACTCATGAGGAAACTTGCAAGGCTCATTTTTCTGTCATTTTTACAGCTATTGGGGCGAAGTTTGCCACACTTGTAGGACCCATTTAGGACTGTTAGCCTGCCAAGTTTCAGAATGTTCAGGTCATTCACTGATTTTTAGGACATTTTTAATGTTTCTACAAATAAAATGTGTTTTAAAAAACCAAAAGAGGTATTTAAAACTAATAATCCTTGTTTCCACAACAAGCCAATTTTTTTTTAAAAAATCCAATTATCACAGGGACAGAAAGTGAGGTGAAATAATCTGAACAAGCGCACAGACAGAAAAACAAACACCACAGGGGGTGTTAACCCTTTCCTATGTTAACCAATGCTAATATATATATTTAGCTGGAGTTACACTTTAAATTGTACCTGTTCCGACTTATATACAGATTCAATTTAAGAACAGACCTATAGAACCAATCTTGTTTGTACCTTGAGGACTGTCTGTACTGCCTGTACTTTGGGGTTTTCCCTAGTAACACTTTAAATATTCTGTTTGAACGACTAGGATTTCACCTTAAGCACATTAAAATACTATAAATAAACATGAAAACTTGGAAGCAATGACATACAGCATAGACATATTAATTATTATCCATTAAAAATTGTAACACTTCCCTCTATCTGTAGAAGAAAGATGCTGCAATAAGAATGGAATGGAAGCAGTCATTATATGACATGATTGTTCCCAGGAAAAAACAACAACTTTGCTTTCTGTACATCTAAGCTGAGTGGAACATGGATGACTTATCTGAAAGGCTAATAGCATTCTGGGAAGCCTCCCAAAAGTGCTAATAATTTGACTGCCAGCAATATTCCTTGACATTTTAATGCTTAGAGTAGCCTTGAGCTGCCATGCTAGAGCATCCTAGAACTATAGACGGGAGATCTTACATTAAAAGCTATGAAGTCTAATCTTATGATAATGGTGTTAGGTCACTGACACAAAACACAACCATGTCAGTCTAGTGTATTGTTGCAATGTTCAACAGGGCATTGTTCAGGAGGCCCTTTGTGCAATAGGACATGTTCTGTATCAGCACACATTACACAATGGGATATAGTAGATAGATGTTGTGTATCAAAGACATTGTGCATCAGGTAACATTGTGTATAAAGACATATTGTAGCCATGATGTTGGTTCTGCTTAGACAATGTCCCCAATTGACTGTCCTCTTCTGGAAAATAAGACGATTGCACAAAGGTGTAATTCAACCTTGCTCACTAGTGAGCTGGTTTATAATGATGTAACTTCCCAAAAGGATGCCACCCAATGTTTATAAACTCCTTCCAGAAATCATAGCTATACTCTTCCTGGTATTTTCTAAAATACGGCAGTATTAACGTTTTAGAGAAATTGTTCCCTCGTAACATGGATTCTGATACCAGTTTTGGGGGGGCGGGGAATTGCCTTCCTGTTGGATTAATCTAGGGGAGCACTGATTTCAGAAAAGCATGGAACCATCAAGATTTTTGTAGAGCAATCTTCCAAACTCTTAAGGAATAGCTGTACATTTCATGGAAGACACATTTTTTGTTAATTGGTTGGCTTTCCTGTGTCTAGCAAGTAAAGCAAGCATCTCTCAAGCCCATCAATACACAATAAGCAGTGGGCCTTGCCTAGCAATTCCATTGTCAATACTGATCATTGCATACTTTTTAAGACTTCCGATCTTTTAAGGTTTGTTCCAAAAGACATTGCACATAATGGGAATCTATCATCTAACTTTCTCTTGTGTGTAGACAAAAATAATGAAACCCAAACCAGTAAGAAACTTGTAAGCCTCTGATAACAGATCAGTTATGAAAAGAAAGGAGGAAGCATGGAGCAGTAAAATGATGGACTGACAGCAGAATCTCTGTTACATGGTGTGGGATGTGACATGTGACAAAAACAAGTATCACAATTGCAATAGGCCCTCTCAGTAAGCAAGGGCATTGCTCCCGATAGTTATAGGGACTCCATTGCTACGCCTTATCACACTAAACTATCTATCCACTTTAAACCCTGTGGTTGCCTCCTGCTGAATTCTGGGGTTAGTGGAAACATTCCCAGAAGTCAGTCGCCACAGGGACCTCACCTCTAAAGACCCGGATCTTAGCTTAAGGTCCGGATCTTTACAGGTCCTTAATTAATATGGAGTAAACTGGAAAAGCTCAGTTTACTCTGCATTGATTCAGTTTTACTTGAGGTATCTTTTGGATAATTTGGGTCTGTCTGCAAGCCCTGAGTTTGACTTGAGACATGAAATACCGATAGAAACGGTTTCTCTTTTCCTCCTGCCCATTCCCTGTAGTCCAAGTCCACATGTTGTTGTTTTGCGCACAAAAGGTGGTTTCTGCACAGGAAAAAGCATTTTACTATTTTTCTTCACAGAAAAATCTGATTCCTTTACAGAAAATCCTGTCATTGAAGACTTATTCAGTTGATTGGCTTTTGTAAAAAAATAGCATTTCTCTGCACAGGATACAGCCTTTTCTGCTTCAGTCTAAAAAATTTAGATGTAACCTCTGTTTAGAAATATATCATTTGTGCAGAAAATGCTGTTTAGTGTGTAGAAATAACTGCTTTCTGTACAAAAACATAATGTGAGAACTTTGCACAGAATATGTTCTGAATTACAAATCGACTTAGGAAACTGTGATTTTCAAAGACTTTCTTGCAGCAGGAGGATAATTGCTAAATTGTGAGCTACTTCTTGCAGAAAAAAACTTTGTGAAGAATTAATTCCTTAAGCATTAGTTGTCAAAGCAGATTTCTTAGATTATAATCTTGAGGCGTATTGATAATGTGAGGATGCTGCATGTATATGGTTTGTATTTGGTATACTTTACACAAAGTGTCAGTTTTCACAACACAGCTCCTCCAGCCACAAGGGAGTATGTATTGCTTATTTTATATTTTACCATAGATTTGATGTGATGTATTCTTTAAAGCCGTGGAAAACTTGAGAGCAAATGAAAAGAGCCTGAGAAATTTAGAAATGGCCTTGGATATGCCAGTTCTTCCTTGTTCCCAGATTAGGTTTATACTTCCTAGTTGAGAAGAGGTGGGATGGGAGCATTTCCCATTGGAGGTGGTGTTTTCTTTCCAAATGTCAGTTAAACAATGACTTCCCCAGGTGTCCACCCTCCTTTTGTCAAGTGACAAATGTGCAGCAGATGGTGAAAATGGCCCAGCATATATTTCCAGGCTTATTTTCTTTAAAAAACGCAAACAATTCTTCTACTGTACCTTATTGCTGACTGTTTTTTTCCCTTATTGCACCTGGTGATGCTAATGTTGCTTAATGAAACTGACATTGCCTGAAACCAGAAAATAATTTAGATTGAACCTCTTTGGACCCATCTAAGGGGATGTGGGAGTGAAGCTTAATCTTGTTACTATGTTTATTGGCATGTTTAGTCTCAGGGCACCATCACTTCACATAGTCTGTAAGAACCATTCTTAGAACATGATTGGTTTTGTTTGCTTGTGTTTCCTTCACCTAACTCTTGCCCGTTCTGTTAGTCTTGTTCCAACCTGACATGTTATAGATAGATTGAAATTAGTCATTATTTATTTAGAAAGGTACCCAGAGATTTATAGATAACACTGGCCAACACACATTTTGGTGCCTCAAATGTTAGCCCTGTTCAGTTCTTGTGGGTTTTTTCGGGCTATATGGCCATGTTCTAGAGGCATTTCATCTATGGCAAGCATCCTCAGAGGTGACCTCACCTCTGAGGATGCTTGCCATAGATGCAGGCGAAACGTCAGGAGAAATGCCTCTAGAACATGGCCATATAGTCCGAAAAAACCCACAAGAACTGAGTGATTCCAGCCATGAAAGCCTTCGACAATACGTTAGCCCTGTTTCTGGGTATATTTGACCTGCCGATTCCAAAATTGGTACCATAACAATTTCCCCCTCTCAGCTCTAGTTTTTGAAATACAGAAGACATGCCATATACCAATCTTTATATGGTCACCCATAATAAAGCATGATAACCTAGGAAACTAGAGTGGGTGCGCACTATGCAACTGACTTGAATCAGTGCTCCAAAGAAACCCAGGCACAGGCCTAAAAATCAAGACAACTATTTTTGTTGTTGTGCTGGGTAAGGATTTCATATATGAATGTGTCTATTTAACAGATGAGACTGGTAGGGCTGAAGGGAAAGACTAGCACACAACAGTGAAGGAGGTTCATAATGGCTAAGCTGGAGGAGAAGGGTGGTCTAAGTAGTAGTGCTGGGAACATAAAATTATGGTGCACATCTATACAGACATTTAACCATGAAGCGGGGGGAAGGATTAGCTTTGTAGGAGCTAAATAATGCACTAAGTTCATTCAGGTTAACTTGTTTATGAACTTTGCATTCGCAAAAGTCATGGGCTGCTGTGAGGTTTCCCTGAGAATCTGGAACAGACTGCAACTTAAGCCTCAAGCTGTGCCGGGATTGTGGCGCAGCTGGCTTAGTGTCAGCTGCATTAAGATCACTCTGACCAAAAGGTCATGAGTTCAAAGCAAGCCCGGGTTGGAGTGGGTTTCCAACCAATTGTGTAGCCTGTTGTCGACCTTTGCAACCTGAAAGACAGTAGCATCTGTCAAGTAGGAAAATAAGGGGGTAACCTTATAGTGTGGGGAGGCTAAATTAACTAATTTATGAGGCCATAAAAACAGACTCCAGCAAAAGCATGCGAGGAATGCGGGAGTACTTGATCAGTGTTGCAGATGGATGATGAAAGTGACAGCTCTCCTGGCGGCCAGAAAAAGTTAAATAGCCTCTGTGTATGTTTGTATATGTTGTATGTCAAAATTGGCATTGAATGTTTGCCCTATATGTGTACACTGTAATCCGCCCTGAGTCCCCTCTGGGGTGAGAAGCTGTAAATAAATAAATAAATAAATAAATAAATGTAAAATGTTGCAACTGCATCTGTTTACATGGCCAACTCGTATACGCAGGCTCGGGAGCACAGGATGGCACTTCCCTTCCTGTGTCTGTTCTTACTTACTTACTTAGTCGATCCCAATGTTTTTTGTCCTAGGAGTCCCCCCCCCCCCGCCCAATGTATGAAGATTTGCTTATTTTCCTATCTCTCTATGAGTTCTCCCTTACAATTAGTTCTGCCCCCTTATCTCACCCGGAGTTTTTAAAATCATTTTATGTACATGCAACCCGCCCTCTGTCTTTTTGTCATTTTGCTTAGTTCCTGTGTTCTGTTTATATTGTTTTATATGCTTTGATGTTTTATATCTTAATGTCATGTTGCTTATTTTATTGCAATTTGTATTGTTATATTGTATGTCTTGTTCGGGCTTAGCCTCATGTAAGCCGCTCCGAGTCCGCTTTGGGGAGATGGTGGTGGGGTATAAATAAAGATTATTATTATTATTATTATTATTATTATTATTATTATTATTATTATCATCCCCCCACTTTCCTATACACTTAATATGTTTCCCTTCTTTTTATTGTATTTTGAAAAAAGCTCAAATTAAAAAAAAGATTTAAAAAAGGAGGGGGCCCGTTTGGGTTCATAATTTGGGATCCGGAGTTCTGTTTCCATTTTGGGAAGAATCTGCCAAAAAACAGAATGGGGGCGGGGGGGGGGGGGGTGTCACACAAAATTTGGAACAAAACAGAACGGATTTCAGCCATTTTGCACACCCCAATTAAAGGCACCTACACACAGATAAAGGAGCAAGGAAGAGAAAAATGGCATCAGCGAGATGCCCGATTTGCCCAGTCAGCTTCCTTGGAAAGGCATTGCTCTTCTCACTCCCCCTGCGAGTTTCCAAAAGGCATTGTCACCCACCATATGCTGAGGTGAACTGTAATTAGTTGATATCATAAAAGTACTTATGAGAAGCCTTTATAATTAGCCCCGTTATTAGTGGCTTACCCGCACCGTTCCACCATACTCTGGGAAGAATTTACCAGCCACAAGCGTCTGAGGTAAATTCAGTCAATAAGCCATTCATCATTTTAACAAACATGGTATTTAGACTGCAGTGTGGAGAGGGGAGGGCGGTGGGCAGAATTTTGTGTACAGTTTTCTTTGCTATCTTAATCCTACGGTCAGAGTCCACAAAACATTTTCTATCGCCTGAGGCCAAAGCGATGACATTGGGAGAGGTGGGAACAGAGACGGGGCTGAACTGCGTTGTGGATACAGATTCCTTCATGAAGGGATTTAAAGGAAGAGAAGGGATGGAGAGGAAGGTGTTGATTTGCTTACAGGGTTTTATTTTTTGGAGGAAAAAAAAACCTTTACACCGTGTATGCTAGTGGAAGCCAAACAAGCATAGCCTATTATGATTTTTTTTTAAAAAAATAGCACTGCTTTACTGAGTGTTAAGGTGATTTAATTGCCACTGTTGAACTGAAGAGTGTAGGAAAAATAGGGCCACTCCTACAATAAATCACAAATCCAAGCAGGCAAAGGTCAAAATACCCAAAGCCCAAAGAACATTAACACGTAGGATATAAAGATTTCCTAAGAAACTAATGCTTGCTCTTTCTGTGGATAAAGCAGACGCCTTATCTTTGTTAGTTTACAGACTGGAGCCAAACGATAGGAGTAACCACTCTAACTAAACCAAGGCCTGGCTCTTTTTAGCAGCCTCCAGCCATTTAAGCCCTCCAAAAGCCTCCCAGGAGCCAATCGCCTGCTTAAGTAGATGCTGTAAAAGGTCCCTGAGATTTACAAGGAACTGACCCATGCTAAACTAGACACCATCTGATAAACAAGCAATTTTAGCTCCAGGCTAAATGATGCTCTTTGAGGCTTTGATTTACAACAGCTGCCAATGATATATTTGTGCTCGAGGAGAGGTTTTGTCGTGGACCTACTGTGATTACTCGTCCATGAACCAAAGTTAGGACTTGGATCTTCAACAAGGAGGTCAGAAAATTGCCTGTAGGGAGTGAGAAAAGTTTGATACAGCTGCACACTTGTGTGTGCATACTTTGTAAACATATGAAAAAAAATCCTTCAATTAAGCAAGCGGGTTTGAACTCTAGCCTCTTAGGGACTAAGGGTTTGTGAGCTTGAATGTAGATATATTTCAGATCTGAAATATGTGAAAATAAACCCCAAATTGCCTTTTTGACCTCATTTGACTTTCATTAGATTTTTAAAAGGCTGCCCATGTTTAGTTTATGTTACTGAAATATAAAAATGGGCAATGTGAAGTTTGAACATATATTCTGTAAGTGTGCAAGGGCTTAACAGGACTGCCTTCAAAAAATTGTTGTCTGAGACTGAACAATAAATTATTACCCCTCCCCACTGCCAACCAAATCAAGGTCCAGAGAACCCAAAGGTTTTTCGACACACAAAGCAGAAAAATCCCAAGTTTCCCCAAAGCTCTCACCAAAAACCACAATAAGAAATGAAAGACCCATTTGTTGATCTTTCATAACATCCCAAGTCTTCTATTTGAGATGTTGCTTCAGTTTCTCTGATGGCACAGCAGGCACTTAGACTCAACTATAGCCCCATCTGTATTGACCATTTAATCCAGTTTGAAGAAAGTGGTTTCACTGTGTAGATGATTTATAGGAAATCCTGGAATCAGATTGAGGCCCATATGGTGATTACACAAACCACAGAGCACTCATGCGCATTAAGGGCTTTATTTCGTGTACTTTTGTGGGAGCTGTTTGACTGCGAACTTCAAACTGCATTAAATAGTTAGTGCAGAATGGGGCCTATGTTGCACACAAATGAATGTTAACTATGTATTTGGAAACCTGTGTTTTGAATGTGTGTAGAGCCAGATTGGGAAAAGTGCATAAAGCTCCTAGGGATTTGGTTCTCTTGATAAATAGATATAAACCATATCTAAATGCCTAACAATTTATTCCTGTTTTCTGTGTGGTTAGAGACCTCAATGTAATGGTTGTCATATAGGTCCTCATTACATTGAGGTCTCTAACCTGAGCAACAGCAGGGGATTTCACCAGGCAGTCTGGCAAATCTGTGGGGCAGCAGGGGGACCGTCGGCCCACACCCCACATTGCCCGTATCACTACCTTCTCCATCACATGGGGGAAAATGTAACTGCCCAGCTCCCCCCCTGCACAGGCCCCATTTTAGGGTATGAGAACACAAGTAGCCACCTGGGTTCTCAGGACTCCATCCTAGCATGTTTCCAGGACAAAGCCCTGGAAGGAGTAGTCTTTGTGTGAAAGGCTCCAGCAGGCTCTGTCCTGGCTCCATACCAGAAATGTCCTAGAACAGAGCCAGAAGTCGATGTGATGAGTTCTATAGTCCTAACTAAGCCATGTCAAAAATACATTGATATTAATAGTCATTAATGTAGCTGGGACTACAGCATTGCTTTATCAAGAGTGTTTGTTTCTTTTCTAATCTCTCTCTCCTTGTAGTTGTAGAAAAGTCATAGGAACTGGAATTTGCAGGAATTGATGAAATATGAAATCCTTACTTGTTAAATGTAAAGTCAAAATGCTAAAACAAAATCCCATTTCAATATATAATATATCTGCTAATAATGCACATTTTTGCAATGTGTCGATACTTGTGAAATGTCTGTCAAAAGCAAATGCTTCTCCTCAGATGGCATAGTCAATTGTTTCTATGCTGTTGTGGGGAAAATATCTACTTAACATAACAGCTTGAAATTCTTATAAAAGTAACTGGTTTGCACACATTAGGGTGGATATTTTACTTCCTGGAAGCTCAAGAAAAATCACAAACTACATTTTAGGTTTTTCAAATTATTTATGTTCCACCTACCACCTCTTTTTGGTGCCACACGTAGTGTTGTTAGCTATGGAAACAACCCAAGCCCTTGACATTACAAGAAGTGTATGGACTTAGGCCTGTATAGGGAGAAAATAATCACAGTGAATGAGAATGTTATCTAACACTTGGATCTCCCAATTATCCTTAGATGGATTGCTAGCTGCACTACATTCCCTGCTTAACTTATAGTAAGAATTTTCATGAATTTCCCTGAGAACGTTGCCTCACTACACCTTAGACTTTGGGATGTAATTTTGCCATTTCCATAATTGCTTCACGATGTCTCAGGAAGATTCAGAAATCACACCGTGGACCTCATTACATTGTACAAACAGCCTGGGGGTCCTCCTCTTTTTCCTACCTTATATAGTACACAGATGTTCCTGGGGGTCTGTCTACACCCATCCCAGAAAGTGCGTGCTTTCTGGGGTGGGTGTCCGGGACTGGCCCGGCAAAATATCTGGAGACCCCCCTCCCCCAAAGCCCCTAAACCCCTTTAAAAAGTAATATAAACTTACCCGGCCTCCATTACAGTCTTGCTGGAGCTCTCCCAGCACATAGAAATGATGCACCAGGAGAGGGGTGGAGGGGAGGAAAATCACTCCCCCACCCTCTTCTTGCACATCATTTCTATGTGCCAGGAGAGCTCTGGCAAAACTAATGGAGGCCGGGTAAGTCCATTTTACTTTTAAAAGGGGTTTGGGGGCTGTGGGGGAGGGAGCTGAGATTCCCACAGTTTTCCAGACTAATTTAGTCCAGAAAAGTGAACGCGCGGAATAAATCCGCTGTCTAATTAATTCACCACAAACCAGGGTTTTCCTGGTTTGTGGTGAATTAATTGCAGATTGGCCAGATCGTCATCTGGACAGCCCCTTTCTATTGCAGAAGTTTCCATAATAAAGAGGATGTCTGGATGGGCCCATTCTTGGAGGAAGTAAGGCCAACTGATTTCAGTGTGATGCTCTTCTTCCATAAAGCTGCCTTGATTAATGATATAAATGTTTTGCCAGTGTTTCTAGAATTGTTTTTCATGAACTTCAGTTAAGTTTAGAATCCTTTTAAATTGTGCTATACTTGAATATCTTGATTTCTGTTTTGTTTTCTTTATACATCTCAAAGTTTTCCTTGTTCCCCCATGTAGTTTCTGTCCAAAAGCTTGAGCACACATAAAAAGCCTCCTTCCACTTGGGACGGTAAACTTCTCGGATATCTTTACAGGAGGACTGTAATGGGGTTTTGGGAAAGCCACCTCGAGTAACTGAAGAAGGTGTGTGGTCTGTGAGGTCTATTTGTCCCAAGAAAACCTGATCTACCTGATGGTACTAAATAGTTAAATGTAAGTAATTTGTAACATTGTCACAATTGCATATACACAATATATTGTTTTTATTACCTCATATAACACATTCTGCTGATTACATTTTTAATTTTACATTTCTATACATCTATTACTTATACCTATCCATTTCCCCCCTCCCTCGTCCTCCCTTGCCCCTTCTTCTGGGAACACATGTGACTCTATTCATTGATTTATATTATTTGTTCGATCATGAAGATTTTTTTGTTCAGTTTCTTATATTTTTCTTTTCCTTTTGTTCTGGCTATAAGATCTTTCCACTTCAACTCCCAATTCTCCTTTGGATGACTATTCATATATTTTGTTCTCCTTTCTGTTATGTAGTCTTGGAGCATATACTCTGATAAATATTTGAGCCATTTTTAAATTTCCAATTTCTCATCACTGTTCCATCCTAAGACAACTATTGCTTGGATAGCTGCTATCATATATTTTGCACTTTTAATGTGGTCTTTATTTCTCCCATTACCTTCAAGTTATTGGATAAAGAATTGTTTTTTGTTTAATTCAATTTTTCTCCCTAATAACCCTCCCATTCCCCCTCATTTATGCCAACAGTATTTTGATGGGTTTTTTTAATAAAGTGGGTCAGTTGGTGTGGGATTCGATACAATTTTGTCAATATTTTATGTTGTGCTTCCTTAATCCTTAAGTGTTTAATTTCCTTAATTGCTCTTATCCAATTCTCAGTCTTCTCCTTACAATTCAATTCGTCTTTCCATACCTCAAGGAAAGTGTGTTTCATGTTGTATTTTTTTCAATTATTTTTATGTACAAATCCCCCAATTCCTTTCTCCTCCTCAAATTTCCATTTTAAACTTTGGTCTAAATCTGCTTCTGGGCTTTCCTTTCTGTTCCATTCTGTTATCCTCTCTCTCATTCCATGCCATAATAGCCAGTTTTTTCTTTGCACTTACGCTATAACTCCTCCACTTTTTATTGATCTATCAGAGTTTAATAACTTGCAAATTTTATTATTCCATTCTGTTTCATATTATTTATCAATTTCCCAAATATTTGATCTTTTTTCATTATCTATGAGTCCTATTTTATTTATCGGAAATATACTTTGTCATTTTTTCCAGCATTGCGTTGTTGAAATCACTGGTCCACTTTTTATTTTCATTGTTTCCTTATTATCTAACTTTACCTTAATCATGAATAACGTTCCCAACAATTGATTTATTTTGCCAGTCTTACCCATCTTTTTGACTCGTCTAAACCCAATTCCAATAATCTCAGTAATTGGAATGCCTCAAAATAGCTCTGTAGGTTTGGGGCTTCCCAACCTCCATTCTTTTCTGGGGAGTATAATATCAAATTAGAAATTCTACTCTTGTTGGCCTCTGCTATCCAAGATTTAATGAGTTGTCCCATTTCTTTATTATTTTGGATGGAATATTAAATGCTAAATGCTAAATAATATGAAATGCTAGTTTTGAAAAAGGAACAATATCTTGGGTAAAATCTTCATTTTGCAAACTTTTATCCCAATTGTGATATACTAATACCACTTTTTCCAGTTAAGCATTTGCTTAATTATTTTTTCCATAACTGGTTGTAATTTAGTTAAACTATATTATTTAGATTATTTTACTCCCAGAGTGGTTTGCTCCTCTTTTAGTTCTTTCCCAAGCTAAGAAGAAGATAGACAATAATTGAAGGAGGAAATCAATCAATACTTTAGACTCCTCCTTCAATTCTTGTCTATCTTCTTCTTTGAGAAAAACCAAAGGGTTACAGCTCCACTTTTTTTAGAAATAAGGGTGCACTGTCCCCTTTGCAATACAGCTTACAACACCTGGTATTCCTTGGTAAAATTCCATCTAAATACTAATCATACCTGACCCTGCATAGCTTCCAAGAACAGAGATGATCTGATCTCTTTGGTAAACTATAAATTAATGATACTGACCTGCTATACATTTTTACCTCTTGTGCTATATCCCAGAGCAATTTGTATATAATCTGCAAAGCAAAAAACCGTTATTCGCATGCTCTAAAATCCTAGCACAATCTGCACCATTTTAATTTTATTTCTATTCAAAGTACCATGACTGAGTATTGAAATTCATGTTTACCAATGTTATATATTTGTTGTAAACTACCCTCTTGGGTGTCGAAAGATCATATAGAAATAATCCCAAATAAAGTTTGGACCATAGGAAATCTTAGATTTAATTCCTTCTAAAACCCCCTTGAAATAGACATCGCATTGCCAAACTTGTAGTGACTTTCAAAATGAATATTGACAAATACACTGCATGGACATGGTTATTAATAAGAGTCTGAAATAAGGGAAATTGGTCTGCTGCTGATATAGTTTAAGGAGACACATGCAATGCCCCAGGCAGGGCATCCTAGTTGGTAGCATAGATCACTTCGGCAAACAGGTGCTAATGACCTTGCATGCGCTGTTTCATCTTGCAGGGCTCTCTCGAACATGCTTACTGCTGTGAATAACACAAGCCAGAACTGCGGAGTGGCAATTAACATTTGGAAGATAAATAGCATGGCACAGAGCAAGGGAAGCTGCTTGTAAAATGGACACCAGCAGGTATCAATGGGGAAGTGCTGGAACAAATGATGAGTTGATTGTATGCAAGGCATTAGTAGTATTATCCCGTGGAACTGGATGCCAAAAAGAAGCAAAAGAAAAACGAAGTCTCTGAGTGCTCTCTTTCTCTCTGTCTTTCTATCTGTCTTCTAACTTTATATTAGGATGGAAAATAGAGTAAAGGTGCCCCCAAAATACGAGGGGTATTTTTTAAGTAAGGTCCATTTTGTTATAGACACTAGTAGTTAGCGCGCATACCGCAACGAGCGCATGCGTCGTGTACCGGCATGCCCCGGGAACAACTGTGCTCAGTTTCCACTCTCTAGCTAACCTGTACGGTTCTGTTCTGTGCTTTAAAAATGTTTAAGACTATCAACTCACCCACCGCATGTGAGGTTCGCTCAGTGATATGGTTTTTGTCAGCAAGGAACCTGTCTGCTGCAGAAATTCATCGACAGATTTGTGAAGTGTACGGTGATACTGTTATGTGTGAAAACAAAGTGTGTAAGTGGGTATGACAATTCAAAGATGGCCGTGACAGCGGTCGCCCTTCTTTGATTACAAACGATTTGATTTGATCGCACACTCAAATCTTTGGTTTTTGTGGTCCTCTGTTAGGAGTTTCGGGACCCAACAGGAGCACAGTTTCCTAAACTTTAGGTGTTCAGAAACAATGTTGTAAAGCACTGATCTCGACACGTCAGGAAATTCGTTTGAGAGACCTGTTATTGTGAAGCGCCTGTTCTCACGAATCCTCGCTTCAACTGAAGCCACCAAATCGTCTGTAATAAAAGAAGGGCGACCGGAGCGGTCCTCATCATGGACATTGTCACGGCCATCTTTGAATTGTTGTACCCACTTACGCACTTTGCTTTCACTCATAACAGTATCACCGTACACTTCACAAATCTGTTGATGAATTTCTGCATCAGGCAGGTTCCTTGCTGACAAAAACCATATCACTGAGCGAACTTCACATGCGGCGGGTGAGTTGATAATCCTAAACATTTTTAAAGCACAGAACAGAACCATACAGGTTAGCTACAGAGCGGAAACTGAGCACGGTTGTTCCCGAGGCATGCCGGTACATGACGCACGCACTCGTTGCGGTATGCACGCGAACTACTAGTGTCTACAACAAAACGGACCTTACTTAAAAAATACCCCTCGTGTGTGTGTGTGTGTGTGTGTGTGTGTATAGTAAATAAAACATGTCACTCATAGAGCAAGTAATACCATTGGTTGTTATAGTACTCATAATATGAATTGTAAAATTATGTTTCAATTTTTTCTTTAGAGATAGAAAATGTAGATCTCAGCAAGCCTCAAGGATGATCTTGTTCATTCTCTTCATGAGAGAATTCCAATGGCATCCTCAGAATTGACTTTTACTGCCCTTAGTTTTCCAACAATGTCATTTGCCTATTTTGATGGGAAATATGAAGGGACCCCACTGCCCCATATTCACTGGGTGTGCATCTGTGGTGATGAGGACAGTAGAAGATTTAGGGTATTTTCCTTTATATTGTCCTTTATGTAGAAGTGCTCCAGCTCAGTTTCTGGGGAGCCTTTGAGAATAAGAACTGTTTGGCCTCAAGCTGATGTTATTTGTAGCTTGTTGACAGATTCTAGTAAATCCATCACAAATAAGGTTGTTACCTTTGCACTGGCAGCCCAGAAAATTTGTCATAATATTTTAAAAAAGAAGTGGAATAGATTGTAAGAGAGATCATTTGTCATAGACCCTTTGCAAATATGGTGTCATGGTTTGCTTTGTTACAACTGGCATTTTTTACTGTTATACTTTCTACTGTCATAGTGTATATAGCCTCATTTTTTGTAATGTCTTTTGTGCTACAGACAGTAAATGGTCCATTTATTCAGCTCTCATCAGCTCGAATCAGGCCACAATGGCATGGGTTGATGGGAACTGTGGTCCAGCACATCTAGACAGTGACACACTAAAGAAGGTTGGTCTACACTGATTAATAGCAGGTACCCTGAGGTTTTGCCAGATAGTTTCCCCATCCCTTACTCAATTTAGTTGGAGATGTGAGCAACTTTCTGTAAGCAAAGCCAAGGAACCCAAGCACAGTTTGCAGCATTACACTTTTGTATCATTCATTCATAATCTGCAATCTATTTCACCCCGGGCAGGGATACTGGATCCAAACTGAAATATGGGTTGAGCATCCCTTATCTGGAGTTTTGAAATACTCCAGATGAAATAGTGACACCACCTGTGATGATTTTGTATACATAGACACTAAATTTCATACACTAAGTTAAAACTATTGTGTAAAATTACCTACAATCTATGTTATAAGATGTACATAAACATAAATGAATTGTGTGCTTATTGGTGAAGGTAAAAACTTTACGTTCACCAGTAAGGTAAAGGTTTTCCCCTGACATTAAGTCCAGTTGTGTCTGACTCTGGGGGTTGGTGCTCATCTCCATTTCTAAGCCAAAGAACCAGCGTCATCCATAGACACCTCCAAGGTCATGTGGCTGGCATGACTGAATGGAGCGCTGTTACTTTCCTGCCAGAACAGTACATATTGATCTATTCACATTTGCATGGTTTAGAACTGCTAGGTTGACAGAAGCTGGGGCTAACAGTGGGATCTCATGCTGCTCTCCGAATTCAGACCTGCAACCTTTTGGTCAGCAAGTTCAGCAGCTCAGCGCTTTAACCCACTGCGCCACCGGGGACTCCAGTATCTCATTATGTACGTACTGTTTAAATACAGTGTTCCAAAATGTGAAAATATCCAAAATCTAAGACACTTCTGGTACTAGGAGTTTTGAGTAAGGGATACTCACCCTGTACTTATGTAAAGGGTGAAAGATTTATACGATCTGAAGAGAAACCGGAGTAGTTTGTTGTTAGTATGTGACACCTGGAATGCTTCTGTGAGCCACCCTGAGTGAATTGAGCATTTGCATGACAGGTGATAAATCCCAAGCAGAGGACTGTGATTTACCAAACAGTCTGTTCTTCTGGTTGGGATGGCCAACTTGCAGTATGGGATTGGCTTCATCCTCCCAGTGGCCTTTGCAGTGCTTCGTGGCACTGGGGGAGAAAGTGGAGAGCCAGACAATAAGAGCTAGCCTCATGGTTCACGCCCATTGGCTGGTGATGCCTTACCAGAATGGTAGAAAGTTTCCACTCCAGTTGGGCATGAGTGTTTTAAAGGGAGAAACTGCTGGCAGCCTGGCACTTGCTGCCTGAGCAGCATCCCATCTGCCCACCCTTTGTATATCAGAATTCTTATCTAAGAGTCTATGGTTGTTTATTATTATTATTATTATTATTAATAATAATAATAATTTTTCTCTCTTAACACAAGGACTTAAAACAGTTATTTCGCTGTTACAACTTTGGGGGCAGTTGGTATGGGTTCTGGATCTGGGAGATGTATTACCATGGTCCCCTACTGGAGACTTTGGGGGACTAGGGGCTGAACTGAACTGTCCAGCACCCTGTGAGAGCAGAGACACCATGCAGGAGGGGGAAGCCACCTGAGGAAAGCATACCTGTTATCCCCATGACTTCAGCAGCAGACCAGAGAGATAGGATCAGCATGCAGGTTGGTCAGTGCTTGGATCTGGACCCATACAGGCACCAACCTATTACAATGATAACTAACAAAGTTGTTACCTATCTTTCCCCAACTATTGGTGGTGTGTATAAATTTGGCACAGTAAACTTGCACCAGAGCTCCCTCCTCCAGCAGTTTCACAAAAACCATGCTCAAGATTCAAAGGATTCATTGTCTTTGTGCTATTGGCTAATGACTATTGATTTAATAATTGGAGGCTGTAATCATTGCTAGTCAGAAATTGGAACACATACCATTGTGCAGGGAAACTCTGCTTCTGTTTGCTTTTCATAAGAATTTTGAAAAATTCAGACATTTTAAAATATTCGTGAATATAAAGAATGTAAAGGAGGAGGAAAAAAAAAACCCTGAAATGAATTGATTCATCCGCCCAGCTTTAGGGCTGTAAGCACTTAAGTGTTAAAATGTTGGGATTCAATTACAGAGTGAAAACAGGGGAGAGTTTCTGTATCTTTAGTAGGTCTGTAGAAATGGGAATTTCAGTAGGCATTGCATACAATCTACAGCTCTCTCTCATCTAGCAATTCTACAATGCATTCAGTGCTCTTCTTTATCCTATTGGTTTCTTTCAATAGGATGGTTCAATGAATGTATTGGTTGCATGCTGCATGTCCAGTGTGGAACACATCTCACCACATTAAAATGGTAGATGTGGCTCTTAATAAGACATGCCACATTATCACAGGATGTCTACACCTCACACCACTGGAGAAATTATACCGTTTAGTCGGTATTGCATCATCTGACATCCGCTGGGAAGTAGCAGCCAATAATGAAAGGACCAAGGCAGTGACATCGCTGGCCTATCCCCTGTTCGGATATCAGCCAGCACGCCAATGCTTTAAACAAGAACTGGCTTTCTAAGATCTTCAGAGATACTCACAGGAACACCTCAGTAAGCAAGAGTCCAAAAATGTCAGGCTAAAACCTGGAACTTCAACCCATGGCTGATACCAGAAGGGACACTCCCTCCTGAGCACACAGAAGATTAGGCGACTTGGAAACTGCTGAACAAACTGCGCTCTGGCACCGTGAGATGCACAGCCAATCTTCAGAAATGGGGCTTCAAAGTGGAGTCCACGACATGCGAGTGGGGAGAAGAGTAAACCACAGACCACTTACTACAATGAAGCCTGGAGGACCATGCAGAATGGAGGACCTTCTGACAGTGACACGAGAGGCACTCCAAGTGTCCAGCTTCTGGTCCAAGGACATTTAGTATAATGCCTTTTAAAACTGTGTTTTTTAATACATTATAAATTTACCCTCGGTTTGCTTCTGACACAATAAATAAATTGATGTATTTTAATTGGACATTATAATAAGAAACAAATTCATGGGCTTTTTGAATTTGCATTGCTCCCCTCCTTGGGTACTGGAAATAGCTGTGACTATTTGGTTTATCCAGTTGAAATGGAACAAACTTTTGATTACGTCTGCTTTCATAGACTTGCCAAAGATCACAATTCTGGCTGAGATCCTGCTTTCTCAGATATAACAACAAAGATGCAGCTCCCTTGTTGCAGTTATGTCTGGCAATTCCACCCCACCTCAACAACTTACCTGGTCAGCCTCCAGCACATCAAACACTGTGGTTCAGGGCTCTGGGGAGTGACATCTACTGTGGTCTCCCAGTTGTGGGGTGCATTGACAACAAGCAGCTAGAGAGACCACTTTGGTGGTGGGGTTCTGCCACAGCTGCTTGTCTCAATATATCCCATGACTGGGAGAATGCGGCATCCATCATTTAGGGCACTGTTGAGTTGAAAATATGGATTTTGATGGTCATATTTGGTTGTTAACAACTGTAGATGTGAATCCCCAGCAATTACATGATCATAAGTCCACCTGACAACCTTATAACTACTTAACAAGAATCAAGCCTTTGAATGTGGAACAAAGGAAAACAGTCCAATTTCCTATGTTGTGTAGTCAGTTGCTTAGCTGCTATCTAGCTTCTCCTTCCTGAAACTGTCAGTGATACATTATTTTGCCACCTGACTACACCAGAGGGAGAGGTGGAGAAAACAGTTGGTCCCCATTGTCTTGGTTGATAGACCTGCTACCATTGGGATCTTCTCCTCTCTTGCAGTATTTCTATGCCAGCTTGGCATTTTGAGAACATATAAGATGCCACTTTAGGGTGATGAAGGCATACAGTAGGCCCCTGGTATCTACTGGGGTTTGATTCCATGACCTCTCCATACCTCTTGGAAACCAAATTCACAAATGCTCAAGTCGCATTATATACAACATAGTAAAATGGCATCTCTTATATAAAATGACAAAATCAAGGTTTGCTTTTTGGAATTGTAAAAAAAAAAATCAAGTCATGGATGGTGGAATCCTTGGATACTGAATCCGTGGATAAGGGATCATAGGGTATATACAGTTTTTTTTTAAAAAATGTAACTTTTAAGAACTAAGATTTAGGTTTGCTCATTTTTCTTCACTCTCATCAACATTCTTACCATCACTGTCTCATTAAATTATAAGGTGTCCTTTAATATTTTAAATGATACTTAGGGAATTATAAGAGCCCTTTTTAATGAGACCTGAAAGAGTTACTTTAGCGGTATTGGGTTTGCCCAATAGAGTTTTGGATTCTGTCCCTTTTGATGGCAGACAGGCATCCTTATGCCAGATGACAAATGGCCTTTCACACTTGGTTTCTAATGGGGTTTTCCATGGCATGGAGCTGTTGTTCGAAAAGCTTTACTCCCCTTCTTTTTTATTCATGCAGAACCTTCAGAACAAGGCAAAAAATTACTTTCAAATGCTTCATCAATGAAAGAAACACAATAAAAGCATGTGTTTTAGGCTTAAAACTAACATAATTCTGTTTGCCCACAACAATAAATTAAAGTTTTAGTGACATTTGGTCTAGAGTGGAAATATAAGGTGAATATGTTTGAAGTTTTCTGATGTTACAGCAGCCTAAAATCCTGAATATCTATCACTCATTGGTGGGACAGAGCTATTTGGCTAGTTGATATTTCAAAAATAGGTCAGCAAATAGTAAAAAGTTAAGGAATTAAAAAAGGCCTCAGGTTCATAAATCAAAGTGTGAAAAGTTTGACTTAATTTTTTGTATTAGAAAACCCAGGATGTGTTTGAACAATACAGTAAAAATGCATCTTCTTGTTGGTTTGACATTTTTAGCTTGATTTATTCCAGGGTTTTGATTGTTCTGTCAGTAATCGGTTCATCTGGATGTATGAAGGTGCCTTTGAAGAAAAAGTATCTGAATCGTAAGTTCCCTTTGGGGCCTTCAGAATAAAAATAATAGGCTAACACCTGACTTCGAAAGGGAATGTTGCTATGATTCCCACTAAGTAAGGATAATTTACACAACTAGTTCCAAAGCAGGAAAAGAAATCACACAGTGATTCTATTTGAAAGTGAATGCCAATGTTCTGTGACAACTTATATAATAAAAATGAAATCCTGTGCTAAGGTCACATTTAACCATGGATAGATTGTAGGCTAAGGCTGCATTTATGCTGTAGAATTAATGCAGGTTGACACTACTTTGGATATTATCACATGAGGCTGTAAAATGGGTCTACCATTGCAAATCAATGTTGGATTTCAGCTGGAGTATTCCAGGATAGCCACTCTTCTTATTGCACCAATCAGTTCCCCAAGCTTGCTATTTAAAAAATATAGCAAGCGCATTTAGCTTACTGCATCTGGTGGGATTTGTGTCTTTTCAGGAAGGCTTGAGTCTAATGCGGTATTTAATTAATTCAGGACAAAGCTGGCTAAGCTGCTTGGTCCCAAAAACCTCTGACAAGAGTCCAACAGGTCCAACATTTTGAGGCCTGTCTGGAAGGGCCCCAAGGTCCCATCCACACATGTCCTATAATCTGGCTGCAAGCTGGTTCAAGATTGGGGTGTCAACAAAATGTTCACTCCAATGCGACTTTCAACCCGCATCCAGCCAGAAACCTTGTGTTATATGAACTCACGAGAAAGTCTGGATCATGCCATAAACAGGACAGGGTTAAAGCTGCAGGTGTTGCAGATGAAAGCCAGGCCAACAGCTCAGAGAGAAGGTAAATAAATGCTCTGCAACAAGGAAAGGGCAGCATCTCCATGGAATGTTAATTCACTTTCTATTGTCCAGCTCTCCTACAGACAAAAACCATTTTGATCAGTGCATTTGTTGGAGGAGTTGAGAAAAAAATTGCTCCTGATAGATCCAGATCATTGGTGGTTTGTGGACTCTGTAGAAGGTTGCAGCCAGTTCCCAGGGTGCCTGTGTAGGCCCTCTGGAGTGAACTGAATTTCTTTATTCCACAACCTGAGTCGGAGTAAGTGGCTGTGTGGAAGCACAAAAAGTTTGCCTAAATGCAAGTGATGACATTGTTTATGCCCCATTCCTTGCCACATGCAAGCACTTGGTGGCCATTTGCTGGGATAAGGAAATGCTGGAGGAAATGATACCATATTATATCTTTCTTTGATTAAGCAGCTATGGGTTCATCTACACTGAAGAATTAATGCAGTTTGATACCACTTGAACTGCTATGGTTCAATGCTGTGGAATCCCAGGAGTTGTAGCTCGGTGAGACACTAGCTCTCTTTGATACAGAAGGCTAAAGACCTTGTAAAGCTGCAACTCCCATATCTCCACAGCAATGAGCCACAGCAGTTAAAGTAGTGTCAAATGGTATTAATTCAACAGTGTAGATGCACCCTATGTGAACAGTAAATGAGATGGGAGTCAGTGGCAGCCATGTGTCCCCCAGAAAAATCTAGTTAGACTATGTTCTACCCAAAGGAAAAAGCTAATAACAGTGTTTTAAACAATATTTAGGTATGCTACCTGATAAATTGTATTAGAGAGAGATGGAGAAAGAGCATGTTTGCAAATGAACCAAAGCTACCTTATAGTATTAGTGCCGTTATTAGAATAATAATGCATCTCTGGCCTTGTTCGCATATGAGGCTGTCTGACTACAGGCGGGCTTTGACATGTAAATTCACCACTCTGAATGCTTTCACCGAGTTTTGCAAAAGCGAATTGGTCTATTTGACGTATCCTACTTTGATTTTCCCAAGAAAATCAATATAATAAAGTAATTCTTTCCTGCCATCCTCCTCTGTGCTAAGCTCTTCTGAGAACAGTCAGAAAGTGTTTCTTCTTCAATTATTTCTGCCTTGTTTGCATTAAATCCTTTCAAAGGGACCCATGCAAATGCGCAACCTTAATAAAGATGTCTCCCTATGAAATAAGCTAAATAAAATTTTACATTTAAGGTGAGTAAGAACCAGTTATGAAGAAAATTGCTCAATATCTCTTTCATTCTATTTCTCCCACCTTCATTCAAATCCTGATGCGGCTATATATAGGGCTCCGAATTTGATATGGCATGCATAATTCATACCACTGGCCTTTGTGCTTTGTCCTTATCTTCTCAGGTATCCCACATATTTAGATGAGGCAAATATTATTCTCTCTTGCTATCAACACAAATTTAGAGCAGTGGGATAGGATGAGGGAAAAGGCAATGCATAAAATGCATCATTCTTAAGGCAAAATTCTTTCTTTTCAGTAATGGCGGTTTCTAATATTCTCTTTTTAAGACGCCAGAGTAACAGATCAAGTATTTACTTTGTGGAATTCAATTGTGGGTTTTTCCATTTGGCTTTGCAGTAAAGGTTTTAATTTAACAAACAGCAGAGGGATGTCAACTGTCTTTGGCTGGGTAAGAAGGGTTTGACTTAAAGTGGAATTAGTAGTTATGGATTACCACTTCACCGTGATCAGCCATAAAGGAGTGACACAGTACAGTGAAAATGATCATTTTCCGATCACTTGTCAGCAACACATAATAGGATTTTTTAAAAAGACATAAAATACAGGATTTCTGACATCTGAAAAATGTGTTTTTAATACTTTGTAGGACCAAATATACTTACTTAGAAGACAGCTGAAGGTTTTCTTCCTTGCAGACATCTTTTTATATTTTCAAGGTGAGTGTGTGGGCACGCCATTAAGTCGCCTTTTGACTTATGGTAATCCCATTAATTTCATATAATTTTCTTAGGTAAGCAATACTCCGAGATGGTTTTTGCCAGTTCCTTTCTCTGAAATATAACTTACGGCATCTGGTCTTAATTGGTGGCCTCCCATCCAAGTTTCAAAGTTTCAAAAATGGCACAGAGTTCATTACAATTTGAATGCTGATATTTTCCTTTTGCCTATTTGTAACACTAGGACATATTGTTGAATATTATTAACTACACATTTAGTGTATTTTAACTACTGTTACATGCCTTCAAATCAAGTATGCCTTATTGCTTTCTTGGCAAGATTTATTCAGAGGAAATTTGCCATTGCTTTGTTTTATGCCGAGAGAGTGCATTTAAACAGATAATAGCACAATTTTATAGGAAGGAAATACCTAATAATTTTCCATCATATTGTGAAATTGTACTGAATTTAGACTCCAGCCTGAGTGTTAGTCTTTCTAACTGCACCCCTGCCCCTTTAAATGATATCTTAGAGCCAAGCACTGTGCCAGAGGTGGCCCTAGGTAATTTTCAATGATGAGCAAACAGTATTTTGGTGCCCCCCCCCCAACCAATCACTGATATATATTTTCTGTTTGTTGTGGGAGTTCTGTGTGCCATATTTGGCTCAATTCCATCATTGGTGGAGTTCAGAATGCTCTTTGATTGTAGGTGAACTATACATCCCAATAACTACAACTCGCATATGTCAAGGTCTATTTTCCCCTAGAGTGCCTCAGGAGCGCCCCTGGGCAAAATCAACTATACTGCAAATGCCTACTTTGCGTAATGGGTTGAGCCGCCCTTGACTGTGACACTATTTAATAGTCATGGGACTGGTAACCGTTTCAGCTGTTCATTTATATTTTCATACCATTTGTTTCATCCGGATGGCATGAAGCGGTACACCCCCCTCTGGTATGGAAATATCAGTGAAACGAAAGGAAATTGAGAACGGTATCCATTTGGTCACCCGATTTTCAACACTTGGTTGCAAGCCCTATCAGGTGCGGGGGCTTTGGGCCATGCTTTTCCAAGGAGAGCATGTGTGTGACTTGCAGTCCCAAAGTGCCCATGCCTGCCAGGGTCTGCAGCTGAGTGCCAGTGCCTAAAACTGAGGGGAAGGGGAGCGTGGGAAGCCTGCCCATTGCTGTTAATGGGATGAAAATATTCATTTTTTCAGACCTGAGATGAAAAAGCTTCTTCGGAAGGGAGAGAGGCACTCAAAAACAAAAATGGGGCCTTAGGAATGAAACAAACAGAAATGGATAGTGATTCTATATAAAAGACTACTATTTAAGCAATTAGCAATTTTGTAAATATATACTCACACCCACTGTTTCTAACATCCAGAATGCTTTGCAGGAGAGTCACCAACCTTTGAATTTCCCTTACTTTGCTGTATTCCAATCTGGAACTGAAACTGATTTCATTTTCATTGTACCCAACTGATGTAAACCAGATGAAAAGTATTGTGAAGATGCAAAATTATTGCACTGAGGTAAACAAACAAATCCAACAACCTGGTACTTCTTGCTTGCATAAGTCCTCACTCCTCCTGGTCAATATCTTTAGCAGCAATTTATACTGTAATTTTTGTGAGGAAGTTCTAATCAATTTTATATGACTGGAAATCTTAATTTGTGTCCATTTTTCTTGGCAAACTTGCTCTGGCTTTAATGTTTAAGAATTATTATCTGGAATTGTGTTGTTTCCCCTATTATAAGCTCACTGAAACAATTTTTATATAGATAAATCCAGTGGAATCAATGACTCTACTGTAGTCTAGAACAAAAAAAGAATTTAGGTCATTATTATTCCTCATCCACCTCACACTTGCTATATTTGAATTACATCCCTTTCAAATGTCATTTGATCAACAAAACTGGAGAAGAAGTGTGAAGTCATAGCCAGCAAAGGTGAATTTCAGAACTGTATACTATTCAGAAGCCATTCTGTTACTTTTCAAATCTACAGTGGATTGTAATGGCACCAGTAAACAGAACATCAGTCTATGGAACATTCACAGATATGTGATGTTGGCAACCGTGCTTTGATGCAGGTCACCAAAGTTGCGAGTGACACAAATGTACGTATTTGGTGTCAGATTTGATTGAATACACAATCTGTGTTGAATACTTCTGCTGACCTAATCATGCAGACAAATTTCAAAGTTTTGCTAGTGTACGAATGCCAATACATATCAGCTGAACTGAAAAGCAATTCTACTCTTAGAAAAGTATTTTTGAAATATTGGTCAATGCATAAACACAGTACAAAAACATAAATATTAGCTGAGAGACATAATGATAAGGACAGTGTAATTTGGAGCTAGGATCTGACAATGCAATATGAATGCTGCTGTTGTATTTGATCATATTTCACAATAGGATGGTTTCAGAACATAGCTCCAGTCTATATATATATATATACACACACACACACATCTGGAGCAATCAAAGAAGAGTGGTAACTAAAACTAAACTTTCACCCTTTCTAAGAAGCTGATGAGAACTGCTACCGGTTTCTGGTGGTGTTAGAAATGAAGCCATGCCATTGGAAAGTGGTAGCCATTGACAAACTATTTTCTCATGCTTTCTCACAATATACATCAGTCTAGGGCTGATGGAACTACAGTTTTACAACACTGGAATGAGTTACATATATCCAGCCCTTGAATATGGCCTTGTGACATAAATGAAATAAGATGGGAGAAACCGCTTTTACCTCTGTTTGTGTTGTGTGTCCTTGTTAATTGTACAATCGGCACTGAATCTTTGCCGTATGTGTATTCCGCTCAGAGTTCCCTTCGGGGTGGGAAGGGCTGGATATAAATACTGTAAATAAATAAGTAAATGAATAAAATGGGATTATTCCAGAGAAGATAGTGCCTCGCATCTTGTCTTCCTCATGGCTTTCATACATGACCATGGGTGCATGTATCTCTGTGGTAGAATTCTGTCAGCTGGTGCAGCCTGTCAGCCTGGGCAGTCTCTGATGTGCGGAGAGAGGTTTACTAGGTGCCACACACTGTCCTCCTTCATCCATTTTGTGCTCTGGAATCCAAGGGCTGAACAGCCGCTTTCCCATTAAGCTGCAACAGATAACTCAAATGAAATCTCTGTGGTAAATCTGCTTGCCAGCACCTGGTGCATTTCCTCTAATGAAGCCTTTTTCTCTCCATGATATGAATCCATTAGACACTGCAAAGCTTGAATATGTAAAATATTTTGTTTATCTGGCTCTCCTCAAAGGTGCTGTCTGTCATCATAGATGTCTGCAGTAAATATAGCAGCAGTATTGCTGAAGAAGGGCATAATGCAGGGCGTGATTAGATCTAAACTGCAATGTCTCTAATAACCGTAATTCCCTGCTTCAATCATAATATCAATATTAAAGAGTTCCCCATGTGGTTTTTTGGCTCCTTTTATTAAAAAGAAATATTAATTGTACTTTTAATTGTCCTGTCTTTGTGTTTGGCTTAGAAAGCTTCACCTCTAATTTAAAAGAAAAGAAGTAAAGTGTCAACTGGAGGCCAAAAAGCCCAGAATCCCACATTGGGGTGGAGAGGGTGTGCATAGAAAATGAATGGTTGTGTTTTTATATTATGCAATTAAAATAGGCAAAGAAGGAGTCAGAAATAATTCTGACAGGCTCACAGAAAGTGTGTGTAAGCTAGGAAGGAACAGTAGAAAAGAACGAAAGGCAGGTTAGGATGTGTGTGTCTGGATGAGTTGCATCGTCCCCTACATATATGAAATGTGAAAAAGCTCCTGAATGCAACCTCAGTATATTGGGACACATTATGCAACTCTTTAAAATAACAATATGAAGTTCTGACTAGACAATGCTTTAGCACAGCAGGTCAATCACCAGCTGCAGCAGCAGTAAATCTTGCCAACCAGAAATTCGACAGTTCGAAGCTGGGTCAGGGTAAGCTCCTAACCTTCAGCCCAGCTCCCTGTCCATCTAGCGGATCGAAAACAGCAATGTGAGTAGATAAATAGGAACGGTACAAAGGGGATATATACCGGTGCAGGCTGAGGGACATACCACACAACAATAGTACAGTGGGATGCTACAACTGTGTGTGTGTGTGTGTATATATATATATATGACAACAATTATGATGTTACATATTATTTTGCTGCCACCCATTTAGTATTAAGGTTTCTTTTTGCTGCCACCATTTATTGATCCATAGGCCACCTCCTTGCTAGGATGTTCAAGAAGACATACAAACTCTTCAGGTGAAATAAAAAAACCCAAGAAAAATGATGTTTATTTTGTTCTTGAACAGTAAAGATGTGTAGCGGTTTCAATAAACTGTCAGGATTTACTTCTACAGAGAATAGCTTTAAATCATGCATTTCTTGTAAACAACGTTCCACACACAGGAATACAAACAGGTCGTTTAAAACCTTTTGGATCCTCTTTTTGTGAGGCTTCAACACCACCACTCAAAAACTATAGAGGCCCACTAGATTTCTTACTTCTTCTTCCCTGAAGGCTTCAATTACTTTCCTCAACTTGGTATCTTTCTAATAGCAGTTCTCAAAACTCTTCCTTCCTTCCTTCCTTCCTTCCTTCCTTCCTTCCTTCCTTCCTTCCCCTTCACATCTCCTAAACTAACACCTTCCTCAAACTCCAACTCCCAACTTCAGCTGACTAAACTTTGGCTGCACAGCTCTTTCTTTTCCTCTGGCTCCGCCCATCTCCGTTTGCTAAGCAATTCCCTCCAATTTCATCAGCCAATCAGACTATATGAAGCTGCCTGATCGCTCTTCCCCCGATCTCTTTAGCTCTTCCAAGCCAAGCCTGTTACTGCCTGTACACCAACCTTGTAAGGTAGGCTAATCAGTTACAAACTGTATTAAAGTGGGGAGATAATTTAGGCATGCTGTTTCAGTCAGAAAAAGGAGGAAAGTTTACGAACAAAGAAAGCTCTTCAGTATTGAGATGGAGTGACCCCCGTTGGCCAGAACCAAGCATATCCTCCAAAGGTGCTGAAAGATGGGAAAAGCCTATATAAATAACTATCTGTTGTCGAAGGCTTTCATGACCGGAATCACTGGGTTGTTGTAGGTTTTTCAGGTTGTATGGCTATCCTCTAGAAGAATTCCCTCCCGACGTTTTGCCTGCATCTGTGGCAAGCATCCTCAGAGGTTGTGAGGTTTGTTGGAATTTGACTGGAATGGTGATATGGCTGTTAATACTGTGTTTTTATTGTTTTAATTAATATTCTATTTATTGTTTTAATTGTTTATATTGCTCGGATTATAGGTAGTGGCATCGAATTGCTGCCAAATGTAAGCCGTCCTGAGTCCCCCTTCCAGGGGGTTGAGAAGAAGGGGGTAGAAATACTGGAAATAAATAAACTAGAAGGGAGAAGAGTATTGTTGGTTCTGCTGGACGTTGCATTGGCTTCCAATATTACCAACTATTATATCTTTCTAGGTTGGGGCTTGGGGGTTTTGGTCTTTATTGGAGATAATAGAGAACCTTACTGAAATGAAGAATTTCCAGCCCAATATCATCGGAGGAACTAGAATATGCATAGAGATTACATATTTTGTTGGACATGCTTTATTGGATCATTCATTGCCCCTTGCAAAACAGCTTAGGTCACAACAGTCTAATTGAACAGTCCTCCTACAACACAAATGATTCAAATTCAGGATGCACCTCCATGCTGTGGTTTTTACGTTTCTTGACTTAAAGAGTATGAATGCAAGAGAGCATTATCCACCACTTAGCAGAAGAACTGCATAATACACACACATTGGTACCAAGCATGTGCAAAGTGCCCTTGCCTCAAAACTGAATTCCTATATCCATGCACAATGAAAAAGAACATTTACAAGTGAGGATAAGAGTAGTAGGTATGGTTTCCAGTAGAGCTGTGCAATTTGACCAAAAGGCATCCCGTTTGGGGGCCCATTGTTGGCTGACCTCTTATTCTGTTTACCGGGCAGTTATAAGAAAGGGGAGGGGCGTTGCCATTTTCATTCAGCAAAGATTTGGCCCATTGGCTACAATGGGAAATTTTAAAGACTCAGCCCTCAGTCATTTTAAGGTCTATCTGCATGAAACCTACCTCAGTTTTAGACCCCATTTATAACTGCACACCTGCCAAGTTTCAAAACAATTCACCAATCTACTGATTTTTTAGAATTAATTTTTTTAGAATTTTTACTGTACCATTTTAATCTGTAATGATGTTGCATTTTGTGGATTTGTATATTATTGTATTTGCATATATGCTGGAAACCGACCTGAGTCCCTTGTTTGAGGTGAGAAGGCCAGTATATAAAACTTCTAAATAAATAAATAAAATAATTTAAAGTTTTAACCATAACATTTTTTAAAAGAAGACAAACTGTAAGAGAGGGTTCTGGGAATTGTAATTGTTCTCAGCCAATCAGACCATGGACACAACCAGGCTTTTTATTCGCTGAGAAACAGAGAGAGAGAAAAATACTTCAACTCTCATCATTCTCAGAGAGGAACTTTTCAGTGCCTGCCCTATGCAAGTGCTGTTGGGAAAATGAGTTCCCAGCAGGGCCCTTTCTGGAGGAGGAGCCTAGAAAACTTTCCAGAAATAAATGGTGGGACAATGCTACTGCTGGAGGAGAGAGAAAAGATGTGGCAGATCCCCTGCCTCAGGTATATTTCAGACTTAACTCTTTCCTAGCCAGGAACCAGATGAAATCCTGCTCCCTCAATCCATTTTACTGGAGGTTTTTTGGCTCCTTCCTCCCCATTCTTTTTTCGGAGATTATATAAAACTACACCGAATACTATGAATGTAGTATTTTCAGGGTGGTCTGCAAGAAGGCCTTACTGATACATTATTTAAACTGTTACATTTATTCATATCATGATCTGATCACCATGCTCAATATAGCCCATATGCATGGGGGTATTGGGATAACGATACAAAAGGTTTGCTAGGGTAGACCCTCTTTCACCCGGCCTAACCCCCCCCCCCCCGAATCAAACTCAGCCCCTCCCGAATCAAAATCCTGGCTACGGGCCTGCTTCCTCCTTCTTCATATGTGGTCAACCCATTTTTAGATTCTTATATATTTGATTTGTACTCAAGATTTGAGGAGTTCCCAAGGTGGCTTACAAGAAGTTAAAATTACAATAAAACGATGTAACCCCCCAATCCCCAAACTAAAACAAGAACACTCTAATATAAAATATTATAAAAAGAGTAGTCTTTACTTTCCTCTGAGGTCCACATATTCTACTACATAGGCTTACAGCACATGCCTTCTCCGGAAATCATTAACATTTGGTTTATGTTGCATTTTTACTGGATTTACTACTTTGCAAAAGGAAGGTGTGTATAAACATTCAGCGGTCCATGAAGCAAATGAAGTTTGCTAGACATTTGATATACTGTAAAGCTTTCTAGCTTTTGAAAAATCCCCTTTCCACTTTGCCTCCCTTCAAACGGTCTCTAAATAATAGCTGTCGTCAGCTGATTGTATCAGAGAGTTTAACCATGGCATTCAAATTGGCTTCAAAATATTGCATAGCGTGGGAGAATCTCAATAGTCCTGGAATTTATTTTGCAAATTCAGAAAATGTGTTTGTGTGTGTGTGTGTGTGTGTGTGTGGGGGGGGGGGGGTGTCAGTCCCTAAACTTTGTGAAACTTGTAAGCAGAAGAAATATAGTCTTAATTAATGTGATTGTTACTGATGTGTTACATTGAGCACAGGCTAGAACAACATTCTCTTTTCAATACTATGTAACAAGTTGTGCATTAGGTGCACATGTGCCCATGCTCGAAAAACTATTCCCTACCTGGAGGAGTTTGTGGCTTCTCTACATCCTCCAGTGTGATTCTATGGTATTCCCTTGGCCCACGATATAAGCTTTGATATTATTCATAGTTTCAGGTATCCATAGAGTTCTAAGAATCCTCCATGGACACAAAAGTCATCCTGCAGTAATAATGTGTTATGTAACTAATTGCATAGTTCCCAAGTAATATGTTAATGTTGCAAAAATGCCATTCTTTAGTTTTCCATTACTTAAAAAAAATGTAAGTTTGATAAGAGAATGTCATAAAATATGGGAAAAATAAATTCAAAATGCTTTAGTATGACCTTGAATTTGTTCCATCAAAACCCTCTTTTGAAATCTAACTTACATCTTTGTTAGCAAAGATGCACAAGTAAGTATCATATTTTCTCAAGTCTAATGTGCACCTTTTTTTGGTTAAATAACATAGCTCCGGTGGGAAGGTAACGGCGCTCCATGCAGTCATGCCAGCCACATGACCTTGGAGGTGTCTACGGACAACACCGGCTCTTTGGCTTAGAAATGGAGTTGAGCACCAACCCCCAGAGTTGGACACGACTGGACTTAATGTCAGGGGAAAACCTTTACCTTCTTTAACATAGCCAAAATTGAGGTGCACATTAGAATCAAACACGTAACCCCACCTGCACCCCTCCATAGGGCATCGATGGATGAAGTCACCAGCCTTATGTGGTTCTCAACTGTCCTTATTCATAAGGTCTTCAAAACTGAGGGGGAGGTTTTGAAGGCCTCATGAGGGAGGCCAGTTGGGAAGCTGCTACTCCTCCACCAGGCTTGATGGAATGATGTGGTTTCCCCATGTCAGTCAATCATTTCGAGAGCACATTACATTCAATAACAGATCCTTTTTTTGTAATGGAGTGTGCCTTAGAATCGATGGTGCATTGAGTAAAAGGAGTATGTTACTTGTAATTTATTCCTTCTAGGTTCTTATCCCACTCATACACAAACAAATCTGAGGAAAGGGAATCATATTCAGAAACAGTGCCATTATCTGTTGTTGAAGTTGCATCTAACAGAGCATTTCACATATATAAGCTTTTATCAGCATGAATGTATTTGTATATTTCTTCGTCCACTTGGTTAGACCACCTAATACAGGAAAAATCTCAGTATGACTCACTATTTATTGGGGATATATTCATTCCACTATGTTGTTTCTATATTGGCAGGCATAATTTGGATGGTATGGGTGGGAAGAATGAGGTCCCATCTACCTCGGTGGCCATTTAGAAAAAAAAATCTGTGCAATCCTTTATAAAAAAATCAATGTTGTATTTAGCACTAAATCACCTATTCATTTGAGCATGATTGCCTGATTACCTCCCAGGAAACACAAAAAACAAACAAACAAGTATTTAGTGTTTGTGATACAGCAGTATTTAATTAGCGTGACTGGAAAGACAGAGTGAGTTTTTAAAATGACTATTATTATAGCATTGTAATACCCTTCCTCTAACTATTATTTTGCGAATGCTTACAATGTATATCTGGAAAACTGTTCTAATATTGGCTATAATTCTGTATACTATTAACTACTTAGTTAAGTGTATTTAACTAACTTACTTCTCCTCCTACCCCTCTGTCAGCCTGATAGAAACATCATTCAGTTGTGTTCCAGTTGCCCCGTAAAGTAGGTTGGTGGGGAAGTTACAACTGTGGCAATAGTGTCAAAATCATGAATATGACTTACTTTACTTACTTACTTACTTAGGCGATCCCTCGTTAGACGAGTAAGATGGTCTTCCTTGATGACTATTTTTGTGGGTTTGTAGGTGGCTGTGGAGCCCTATTCTTGACCCGCATCTTCTCCCACAGTGAAGGCATTGATTTCCAGGTGGAAGGCGGTCCCGGTCGGGGTTGGCTTGAAATAGTAATGGATGAGTAAATGTAATACATAAAATAGCATAAAATAGTAATGGATGAGTAAATGTTTCATATTCATGACGCTTGACGTCATGAATATGAAACATTTACTCATCCATTACTATTTTATACTCATGATTGTTAATTAATTATTAATTCTGCGGCAATTAATTTTGTACTGGACGGCCCATTAAAGTAATTCCCTATGACATAAATCTTTAATTTTAACTCCCTATCTTCTCAATGTATCTTGCTACTTTCTAGGGGCACATCCAAACAGCCCTTTAAAAGCGGGAGCTCCCGTATTTTAAAGTGGGGCATTCAGATGATGTCCCATAGAAAATGAATTCATTCACCACAAAGCAGGAAAACCCTGGTTTGTCGTGAATTAATTTTTTAGTGGTTTTATTCTGTGCCTTCTTTGAATGTGCAGGACAAACTCACTACTTGTACTATCTGGACTGCTCCCTCAGAAGTTCTGGACTTTTGAGGGGGCAGTCCAGACAGCAGTCTCGCATTTTTCAGGGCTAAATCAGCCCGGAAAACCACAAGAACACCAACCCCTCCCCTTAAGACCCCCACAAACCCCTCAAAAATAAAAAAGGAATTTCACTGGGGGCCATTTGGCTTCTCCTTCCTGTCTGAAGGAACATACCAATGACATCCGAAAAGAAGGGGGGGCATATCGCTACTGGCTTCCCATCTGTTTTTGGGTGTCATAAGTATGTTCCTTCAGGCAGGAAGAGAAGCCAAATGGCTCCCGGTGAGTTTCCTTTTTATTTTTAAGGGTTTTCTTTTTTTTTGGGGGGGGGGGGTTGGAAATATTTGGGATGGCATGTGGACAGCCAATCAGGAAACCCTGTTTTTCCTCTGCCTGTGTGGATTTAAACTCCCTTTGGAGCGGGTTTCCTTAAACCCACTGCGAAGTGGGTTTACTGTATGTGTGGGACTGCTCTAGGTACCAAGATACTACAGATAGAAAACAAAATCTCAGATGAGAGCAGTGATAGTGGATGTGGCATGAAACTGACTAAAAAGTAGGACTTTATCGGACAAGGTTGATAAAATGTAATAACAGCAGGATAAAAGCACCTTTGGATGCGTCTTACCATACTAAATTGTTCTCTCTGGAAGTCTGTGCTCTTTACTTTGATGAGAAAAGCGACCAATGAATCTAATTTCACTCTTCTTCCACCTCTCTTTTTGTGTGCGAATGTCTTTCTGCTACAGTCACAATATTGTGAAGCATAGGAAGGTCTCGGGAGAACACCGCAACACCGCAATTGCACAACTGTGCAGTTGTGGCAAAATAGGAGGGAAGGAAAAACAGCAAAAACTACTGTGCACAGCTAGTGAAGCTGTGTGAAAGATGGATTGCAGGAATTTGCATCAACCATGTATCACCATTGTGCAATTGCAGCGATGTGTGATGGTGATTTTCAAATAATGTTATTTTTTTATTTGTTTAAAGAACACAATTGTGATGACACAACAGGCTGGTGTGATAAAAGTCCTGATTGCAGGTATATCTAAATGCTTTGAACTCTGCTGTGTTAAAGCAGCCAAATAGAAGAATTGTGATGAATCAGATAATGATTTTAAAAGTTACAAATGTGGAAATAGTATTGAATGCTTTTGAAGTGATGGAACATGGTGAGGTGCTGCGTCTGTGTGTGTGTGTGTGTGTGTGGGGGGGGGTGATTTGTATATGTGTGATGGTAGGTATCCCTTCTTCTGATCTGTCAAACCCTCACCAGTAGAAGCTGCCTCTAGAAAGCAAGGAGAGCAAAATCTGTTCCCAACTCTGTGATTACGATTTCTTATAGCCAAGGGTGCTTTCTGCCTCTGTGCTTATTAATTACTGTCAGGCCAACATTTTCAATGATTAATTGGCCTCTCCTGGTTAAAACAATAAAGGACACTTAGTGAGTACAATTCAAAGGAAAAGGAGTACACCTTTTGCCTTGTCTATTTATTTGTGTGAAGTTTATTTTTCCCATGGAAATGACCTGCAGATTAGTGGAGGAGCACTGAAATAAACCAAAAACAAAACTCAGAATCCTGAGATGTTTGTAGTTGCTGAGTCCACAGAATTGGCCAATTAGATGTCTGTATTAAGAGAGGCGTCCATTCCAATTAGGGCAGGCTATAATAGTTGTGTTCCTAATTAAGACCTTTGTCTCATGAAAGGGCTGAGTTGTCCCAAGCTACTTCAGAGAGGTTAAATTTATGATGCACTTTGACAATTAAGGAGGTGCTTATACTTTTGCAAAGGGGATGGAGTTTGGCCACAGGGGAATGGACTGGTGCAACAGGTCTCATACTTCTTGAGGCTTAGTAGGAGATATGTAGGATTAGAAATGCATTTTTGAAGTCATAACCTACATAACGTCGCTCCATGCAGTCATGCAGTCATGCTGGCCACATGACCTTGGAGGTGTCTACCGACAACACTGGCTCTTCAGTTTAGAAATGGAGAAGAGCACTAACCCCCAGAGTTGGACACAACTGGACTTAATGTCAGGGGACAACCTTTACCTTAACCAACAAATACTTCCCACATGCCTGGTGAACTAGATATCAAACACTTTGATTTTGGAGACTTCTGTTGAGTTAAGGAGGTGATTTTCATTCAAATTTTCTTCGTGTTCTCTAAACCTGGAACATTTCTTACTCCTTTTTAATGTGTTTGTGAACTGTTGTTGTGGTGTGACTTCAGGTTATTTCCATCTAATTGCAAGTCTGTCATGGGGTTTTCTGAGGCTAAGTGTGTGTGACTTGCCCAAGGTCACCCAGTGGGTTTCCATGGCTGAGTGGGGAATAGAGGCTGTTCTCTAGTGTTCAATATTCAAATCACCACACAACACTGATTCCTTATTTAACTCAATACTGCTCTAATACTATAACCACTTCATTGTATTTTGAAATCATAACTTTCTGATTACCCTTATTTGTTATTGTTTTTCTCTGTTTTGAGCAGTACCTCTTTCAATCTTTCTGTAAGTTCCTGCCCATGGTGGACAGTTGGATAAAAGTCAAGTATATAAATACAAAAACAAACAAAATTTTGAGGAAAACTTTACAGGAATTATTTTAGATAACAGCTCCCAATCAAGTGCCAGGACAGGGACAGTTCACTTGTGCAGGTGAAATAATGCTAGCTTGTTGAATGGAGAATCAATTTTGGGCTGAGCAAGGAGCTGCAGGTGAAAGGACAGGAGAAGCAAGTTCTCTTGTGGAAACCACTCTGGCACTAGAGTTAGCCCTAAGTACACACATAAGCTTGGACCATTGTGTTCATATAGATCAAAATGTTTAAAAAGCATTTAAAAAGTATCCCTCTGGGCATCTAAACCAGGAAATCCCAACTGGATGATCCCCCACAAGGGTCTTCCTTCAGGGGCAAACCAAGAATGGGCAACTTGGAAGTCCCTGAATAGACTCAGAAGTGGAGTGGGCAGATCAAAAGACAACCTGGTAAAATAGCACTACATAGAAGAATCCTACACCTTGTGTGACTGTGGAGCAGAGCAGACAACTCCGCATCTGTATGCTTGCCCACTATGCCTGCCTCATGTACAGAGGAAGAATTGTTGGAGGCAACAGAGAATGCCATTGCAGTTGCCCATTTTTGGTCAAAATATATTTATCTGCCTGTGCTTTTATACTAATTTATGCAATGCTTTTGATATGAAATAAATAAATAAATGTAGATCAAAAGTGAGAAAATTATAGCCCATGGGCAAGATGACGCCTTCAGGGCCCCAAGACACGACTCCAGGGAATTTTTGTTCCCCAAATCCTTAGTGGGTGAAAATATTACAAAATTAGCTCTACACCCATCTCCCTCTCCCCCATACGTAGAAACACCCCATACAATTGCAAAGAAATGTAGTGGAAATGTCATCAGAGACAAAAAGGCTAAGAAGGTGAACATGATAGCCATGTTTAAATATTTGAAAAGAAGCCACATTGAGAAGGAGGCAATCTTCTTTTCTGCTGCTCTAGAGACTTTTTAGTGGTGGTGATGACCTCTCTGGCTGAGAATGTCAAAGGCTCCTCCTTAAACTACAAACTCTAGAATTCTGCAGGAGGCTGTCACACATGCTACACATGCTACACTTTAAAATGTGGTGAGGTCATGAGACATGGAGCAATGGATTCAAATTGCAGGAAAAGAGATTCTACCTAAACTTTAAGAATAACTTCCTGATGGTAAGAGCTGTTCAGCAGCGGAATATGCTGTTGCCTGGGAATCCAGTGGAGTCTCCTTCTCTGGAGGTTTTTAAGCAAGGGTTGGATAGTAATCTGTTGGGAGTGCATGTCAGAGGGGAGTTGGACTGGATGGCCCCTGTGGTCTCTTCCAACTCCATGATTCTGACATGCTTTTACTTCTGGGCATGTTCTCACTTGTGTGACCCACCAGGAGTCTGTGGGGACAAAAATATCTCCTTACACTTGCTACATTGGCCCTTCCCAAGCTAGAGACTCTGAATAATGCTGAAAATCTCTTTGGCAGGGATATGAAAATTTCCTGGCAGAGAGATGAGAATTTCTCAATGGTTTGCCCATTTCTTGTCCTGAACAATCGAAAGGCACTGCTGCTAATGAGCCTCTTTCAGCAAGGCTACATATGCAAGTCCTATGGTGATGACTTACACATTCAGTAGCACATGATTCCCCATCATGATATCAATGTGGGTGTATAGAAGCCTACTTCTTTGAACATATGATCCCTTGCTGGCTGGCTGAAAAGGTCTCTGAGTAAAAGTAAATGCCTTTGTAAATTAACATGCATCTATATTGTCATGACTATGGGCCATCATTCACCGCCAGTATCAGAAAGTGCATGACATCAACAACAGAATTTTGATTGCACTGACATTTTTTTTTTTGTTTAACCTTCCTTGGAGCCCCCGGTGACGCAGAGGGTTAAAGCACTGAGCTGCTGAGCTTGTTGACCAAAAGGTAGTAGGTTCGAATCCAGGGAGCGGCGTGAGCTTCCTCTATCAGCTCCAGCTTCTGCCAACCTAGCAGTTCGAAAACATGCAAATGTGAATAGATCAATAGGTACCACTCCAACGGGAAGGTAACGGCGCTCCATGCAGTCATGCCGGCCACATGACTTTGGAGGTATCTACAGACAACACCAGCTCTTCAGCTTAGAAATGGAGATAAGCACCAAACTCCAGCGTTGGATACGACTGGACTTAATGTCAGGGGAAAACCTTAACCTTCCTTGTGAATTTCCTGGGCAGTGTAACACATTTGTAGATGACACTATATATCAATAACGGATTATACCATCTGATTTATACCCATTTAATACAGAATTGCAATTGTTAATACTTGTTAGAGCTAACTTTTAAAAACTAACAATGACATTCAATGGTTCCTGGTTAAATCTTTTGAAAGTTATCCTCTTTAACATTGTAAAATACCCATTTCATTTTTATTTTCAAGATCACCATTGTATAAGTATGACCACTGTAATCAAAAGCATCGAATTTCCATTGGTGATTATGTTAAAATAGTGGTTAGAATGGATGGTGCAGAAAATTTCAATGCAGTGTAATAATTGCTTTTAAAAAGAATATTATTGTGTAGTCTGAATCAGCATTATATTGTACTAACTAACTTGCTCATGGAAATAGTATAGCTCTAGAGAGATTCATGTAACTGAATCAAAGGTCATTCCTTCACACCAGGGAACTTTGGAAATTCCAGTTCTTTCATGATGTCTTAGGTCTCTTACAGCAAAGACTCAGGCCTCTTCTACACTGCCATGTAAAATCCAGATTATCTGCTTTGAACTGGCTTATATGGCAGTGTAGACTCATATAATCCAGTTCAAAACAGATTATGTGGATTGTCTACTTTGAAAATCTGGATTATATGACAATGTAGAAGACACCTCAGGTAAAAGTGAATTAATGCGGAGAAAACTGTATTATGGTGCTGGGCCTATGGGGATTGACTCCCAGGACTACTTTTGCAGTCCCAGGGCCAATCCCCACAGCCATCCCAGTTTTTCGGGCTCCTGGAGACCGGAGGAGTAGGAAGGCACCCACCCGGTCTTCAAGGGCAGCCTTATGTAAGGTGCTTTACAGTAATCCAATCTGGATGTGACAAGGGCATGGACCACCGTAACCAAGTCAGACCATGGGTGCAGCTGGAGTACAAGTTTTAATTGTGCAAAGGCTCCCCTGGCCGCTGCCAACACCAGTGATGAGCCTACAGCTATAAGCTTCCACCAGTCACAAAATTTAAGAAAATTGCTGGTAAAAGCTGCCCTGAAAATACCAGTCAATATTCCAGGATCACTCCCTTGAAATTCCTGTAGGTATTACAGTCTGTTGAAAGTATTCCATTGCATCACATGTGAATACTATAAGCAGACTGTCACTTTTAGAAGCACAGTGACTAGGAAGACCTACTGTATTAAACCACACATCACCTGCTGGTCCTGCTATCTCATTTATGTGACTGAATGCAGGCATACAGGATGTCATCTATAATGCAATACTACTGTAACCTTGCATACATGCTTCAGGAAACATAAATCTGATATTCTAAAGAGGATGGTAGAGCAACCAGTGGTCAGGCATTTAAACTCAGGGCTTATCCAGACAGGTCCATATCCCAGGACTTGTCTTGGGTTTACCTGAAGTGTCCAAGCCCCCTTCTACACTGTCTTATATCCCTGAATAAATAGATAATCTGAGATCAGATCCTGGGATAGAGGGTCATGTGGATGGAGCCCAAATGTTGCCTCAGGGAAACCGAAATTAATCCAGAGTAAACTGGAACTTCCCAGTTTATTCTGGATTCATTAAACACCTGGAAAGATCTGAACTTTAATCTAAGGTCCAAATCTTTCTAGATGTGGGCTCTGTGGGGATTGACTCCCATGATTGCTTTCACAATCCCAGAGGTCAATCCCCACAGTGATCTTGGTTCTTCGGTTCAAAAAGCACAAAGGAGCAGGATGGCACTCACCCCCTCCCCTCCAGCCCCCTATTTCCCTCCCCACACTTACATGAGGAGATGGCTGCAGCCGCAGGCCATTCCAGATAGAGCTCCTGGTAGCCCAGGATTGTGGGAGGATGTGGGGCCTCAATTCTGGGAGGAACTGGGATAAAATATCCTAGTTCCTCCTGGGATTAAGGGCAGTGCAGAAGGGCTCTCAGAACTCTCTAATTTGTCTCAGTTTTGGCATCCCTTCATACATTTTGAACAAAAGAAACAGCCTCCTGTGTTCTCTGAGCAGCGTTCTAGCATATTGCCAGGAGACTTCCTCAATGGAGCCCCGGAAGTAGCCTTACACCACATGATAGGTTTTGTTGGGCTCCGTTGAAGAAACATCCCAGAAGGATCCCAGGGCACTTCCAGAAGCGCCTGTGATGAAATGGTTAGAGGACCGCCCTATCATCCACTAACACTGCTAATAACAAAGCTTTCTTCTATATTGCCACATACAATACAGTTCAGTTTCATCTTTGGCAACTGAAGAAAGCAGGAGCCAAAACATTTTGCACTCCTCTCTGGGTGCATCTGTACTACATAATTAATGCACGTTGACACCACTTTAACTGACACAGTTCAATGCTATGGGATTTTGGGACTTGTAGTTTTGTGACGCATCAGCACTCTTTGGCAAAAAAAATGAAAGATCTTGTAAAACTACAATTCATAGACTACCCATTATGTATATGTGAGTATTTAGAAATTCCCCCAAATGTGGAAAACTTCAATTTCCAAAAGTTTCAGATAAAGGATGCTCAATTTGAAAGTAAAAGGACTTAAGACAAAATCTGATTTGATCTCCTGACCATTGTCAAAATGGAAGTTGCTAGTCATCATTGTTCTGAAAACCAGTTTGAGATTCTTTGCTATAGGATGATTTAACATCTATACATTAAGGCCTACTTGCTAGGTGTAGAGCACACCTGACAGTAGGAGACCAGACATGAAATAATCAAGATACAATTATTTTTGTGACTACCTACTAAGTATCAATGGTTAAAAGAAGTGGGAGAGAAACACAAGAGGAAAATGCATTGGAATGAAATGATGATTCAGCTCACTGGCATTCCTGCAGGATAACATTTATTTTGAAATACCTGGACAATTTAAAGTGGTTTCATATTGCAGAACATATTTTCACCCTGAGTAATGGAGAGCAGCTGGGAGTTTTGGACTGAGATGAGGGATCGCTGCTGATACATAATTCTAATGAAGCTGTTGGTTTCCATATGGAGTGAAGGTGTGCACAATCTGTTGAAGTCACACTCCTGTGCCAAGGGAGATATTAAGGCTGTTCAGAGAGTTAAGCATTAGGTTACTCAAGTCTTCAAGCCTGACAGAGAGCTTATGTGTAGAGCTCAGTGTTGCACCCTTGGTTTTATTAGCTGTTTTGGTGCAAACTTCAGATAGCCAACATTGGGCCACTGCAACTAATAACAGTTTTTTTTCTCAGTTACTTTAGTATAATTTGATTAAGAACAAATTATTGTTAGTAAAGAATAATAGTTGCTGCTGGCTGTATTTATGTAAACAAATGTTAACAGAACAATTGCTATAGACACCTGCCCAGAAATAAATCTCTGCTGAATTCAGTGGAGCTTACTTCCAGAAAAGTGGATACAGGATTGCAGTTGATACACATTGCAGTACTCTGTAGAGAACGTGTGAGTTTTTGAAAGTCATCCTGCAATGCCCCTAAACCCTGACCAACATAATTAATGGGGAGGGATTATGGTGGTGGCAGTTCAAGCAAATCTGGAAGGTCACATGTTCCTCATCCCTGTTTCTTGGGTATTCCCCTTTCTTCTGTGCTACTCGCACTTATTTTGTGAGTACAGACTCTTCTGTACTTATTTTGTGAGTACAGAATCATGAGCTAGGAGGGTCATACAATGGTAGGTGCTATTCCAGGAAATCCCTCCTCCCCTGCCCAACTCCTGATGGATCATTTCCAAGTGTCAGGAGGACTCTCTGCAGGGGTCTGTGCTGCCAGCAGGCCCCCTCGGTTAAGTTTTGAGGGAGGAATGGAGAGCTTGGGGTTGGCTGGATGCCATCACGAGTCATCTATCCACCCACCCACGGTTGTAGGAGGGGGCGGGGATTCAAACCCAGGAGGAAGTGGGTTATTTTAACTTGATACAATCTGTAACAGGAGTCAGTGGGTTAAAATAACCCACACCCTCCTGGTTTCAGGTAAGTGTAGAAGGGCCTGCAGGGAGAAATGCCACTTCCTCTAAACAGCACCCATTATAAAAATAATAATGTGTAAAGCAATAACTTTACAGTCAAGACAGCAGCTTACAATGGAAAAGATGCTAAATGTTTTTCTGCATTGTAGAGAAGAATAATAAATCATCAAGGCAAATACAGTAGTCACAACTTGACTGAGCAATAATATCCTTCATTTACTACCTTTTAGGGCCACACAGGCCCAAATCTCAGGAAGAACTGGGATATTTTATCCCAGTTTCTCCTGGGATTGCAGTGTTACATCCAACCCAAACTCTGGACTTTCTTGTGATGGTGGGGGGGGGGGGGGAGCTACATGCCATCCTGGGTCAAGCAGCCAGCCCCCAGCTTCCCATTTACCCACAAAACTTACCTGAGGGGCCTGGTTGCATGCTCAGGTCCCTCCGGCTAAAGTTCCAGATGTGTCAATATAATATGTCAGGAGGTTGGGGACTGCCTTATGCAAGAACTAGAGAACGTCAAAGGCCACTGTTATCAACTTAGTTCTTACACTCTTGAATGGTCTCTTGAAGGTCAGTAAACTGGGACTTGGAAAGATGAACGCTGAAAGTTACAAAGCCATAGTAAGGCTACTCAAAGGCATCTGCTTCTCACTACTGCCAGAGATATGAAACACTTGCTTGGTTGACAAGATGATGTAGCAGCTGTGGATTGATCTACACTGCTTGACCTCTGTTCCTACAGAACAATATGGCACGCAGAGCTGTTTTCCAGGGTTTTTCCTGAAAATCAGAAAAGGGGCTTATCGACTTGTCCTTAAGATAGGATTACATTCTTTTTTTTACTACATGCAAGTATTGTGATGGGTGAAAGATTGCTGTCCACTAAACATGTTACCCTTAATAATGCCAGGGCTTCAGTAAGATTGTCAGCAACCCTGAGTTACTCATTTTTCTTGCTCTGAACTTTGTATTGGTTCAAACAATCGCTCCATCAAATATATACAGAAGGACTACTATCCTAGACAGCCCTCGGAAAAATTGTTCTGATACACCATTGGGTACATAAATGAGCTTATTCTGTGTTAATTGTATGCAGAACTCTTTTTTCCTTTGGATCTCTCTCTCTCTCTGTGTGTGTGTTTTCCTTCTTTCTCCTTGGCAAGCCACCAGTGGTCCCCATAATAGGGCTGGGCTTTTACTGCCCTCTGTTAGTGTTTTGTTTTTTCAGACAAGTTTCTTCCATAGCAATTTTAAGATCTTAATTTCAAGCCTATTACAGACTGTATCAAGTTTTGATGATGTCTGTTGCCTTGCACACACAAATTCTGATAAGAGGTGTCCTGGAGAAATAGGACAGTGTTATTATTTTCTTTCTTGGTGCCAAAGTCCTTGAACAGCTAATGCCAAAACTTGAATTGGCTCAGCCACCTTCTCTATTATAAGCTGTGTCATTAGTTCGATTTTTAAAAGAGAAAGAGAAAGATGAGCTGCATGAAGACTGCCTTATTCAGTGTAACAAGCTGTTATTCACTCAAAGCCTCATTTATGTTCATGGCTCTGAACCAAACCAGAAACTGCCATCAGATTGGACAAAGTAAGCATATTTTTAACTACACACTACTCTTAAATTCATTAATAAATCCAAATTGCAGACTACAATCCAGGCTTATTGCACTTGTGTGCATTAATGTTCTTTAGATTATTACAAATCAGGAACAAACAGGGTATAAATTAAATTGCTGGTGGTCAATATTTCAAGATGCATACAGAATTGGATTTTTTTTTAAAAAAACATGCCATGCAAATAAAGAATCTGTGAGTCAGGACAAGAGAAAACACCAGTGGAAGGTTGTTGTTGTCATTATGCTGTCATTATGAAGAATTTGATTTCAGCAAATGTAGCATAACAGGTAAATATGGAACTACGGAATGACTTGACGATGCAACTAGAAAATGACTTTAGTAAGGAGACGCTGATTATTTATATTTTTATTGATTTTGTATGGTTTTTATATTATATGCTAAATGTTTTTTAACTGCATTTTATGTCTACTGGGGCATTGAATTGTTGCCGACTTGTAAACTGTCTTGAGTCGCCTTCGGGCTGAGAAAGGCAGGATACAAATACCGCAAATAAATAAATAAATAAATAGTTAACAGAAAAAGTCATTTCAAAAGGAGTGATGGACAGCCAGTCATAGGCTGTTGAGAAAAGGGTAGGTATAGGTGCTGATCACCAGGATTGGTGGAGAGAATGCACCTCTGAAGATCAGTGAGAACATTGTGAGGGAACTAATGCAAAGTTGACATAGCAAAGTCCCATAAAATAATGAATCAGTAGATCAAGGTTGGCAAGCTCACCCAACATGGCCCATAGTAAGGGATTGCAACAGTTATAGACTAAAACATTTGGAAGCCCAAATGCTCACCATCCCCATAGCAGATTAAGGATATAGCTCTCAAGGTGAACCCAGATGCTTCAAGAGAATCTACATCTGTGGACAAGAGAAAACACGAGTTCATTTGGTAAGGCATTTAAGCTCTTTACTCAAGTCCTTCTGCCCATATTAACTGAGCCACAGAAACTTTCCCTTTGTCAATTAATGGACAAAACAAGGCAGGAAGCCATCTGCAAACTAATCCCTTCCACAGTATTCACCTATCTGACATGGTTTTCTTTCTCTGTTTTTGTGGGGCTCCAACAAATGGGAAATTTTATCTGACCCATCAAGTCTACCAGATTCACACAGGTAGTATAATCTGGCCAGCAGATGTAAAAACCTGTTAAACCCGAATGATGTTTCCTTAAGAAACTCTGGATTAAACATATCTAAGAATGTCTTCAGATGTTGTAAGTATGGGAAAACAGAAAGTGCAGGTTACTCCTATTTCCTCTCTCGGTATTTTTTTTAGGTTAAATGTTGATATCTCACAGAAAATATTCAAGGCCCAACTGACTGAAAGTCCAATTGGTACAATTTATCACAATAAAGTAGAATGATTATGAAGGAATGTTGGCTCCGGGATAGAGGAGAATGGGTTTTGTTGGGGAAGACCCATCTCCCCCTTTCCAAACTGTCTGCCACTGCTCACTCACTAAAAATGGGTGGGGAACAGGCAGAGACAGTCCCAGAGAAGTAAAAGAAAGGACAGGATTGGATGTGGAAATCACACTGAAGTGCAGCAGATCGAGGTGCCTCACAAAGGCATTAACCAAGACCAAAGAGTAGCCAAGAGTGAGGCCAAAGGACAACCCAGGAGGCAGAAGAAAGCAGCAAGTCTGAGACTGGGCACAAAAGCAACCAAAAAGCACAGGAATATACAGGGTTAGTCAAAATGCATAGGCCAATAAGCCATTCAATTGAATGGCTTATTGGCCTATGCATTTTGACTAACCCTGTACTTCAGCCAGAAATAATATGACATCCTGAGTCTTATGCTTGTTCCTGACAAGGAGCATCCAATCAGTGCTAACCTCAATAGATGAGAGTGGAGTAGGAATGTCTCAGAGGATACTGCATTGTGTCCCTTGGTGGCTTGTCACAAGGGGCAGCTGAACACAGAAGAATACTTCTGATATAAAGCACAGGCCCTGAAGACACTTGAAGATGAAAGTTCCTAATTTTGTCCACTCAAACATTCTCTGGATATATTTATGTATTTATTTATTTCCAACATTTCTACCCCGTCCTTCTCAACCCCTGAAGGGGGATTCAGGGTGATGCTGACAACATACAACATGCAAAATACATTACAACAACATATGCTCTTTGCTCTCTCCCTACAGGCCCCCATCTCTCCTTCATGCCCACACACATAATATCAAAAGCCTCTCCAAATATATTCGGGTTTAAATAAAAAGACTCAGTATCTACTTGTTTTGTTTACATCTAGTTGTAGAAAAATCTGGGTGTCCAATAGCCAACAATGTTGAAATACTGGCCTGGTATACATAGTTCTCCCTAAACAATAGTTATACAATTAAGTAAATTGATTAGATGCCTACATCAGATCTTGACTTAGATTAGAATCTGAAAAAAATTATCTCCTATAACTCAGAAATTTCCACATAACATGACCATTGGTTGGGAGATTTTGGCAGCCCCATCCAAAAAAGTAACTTTTCTGAGTTCTACTGTGACATGCAGGGCCTTTCTACACAGACCCAAAAACTTGTGATAGGTAATGGGTTTACCAAAGGCGTCCAAATGATGCCTCAATTAAACCTGGATTAATCCAAGGTAAACTGTTTTTTTCTTCCAATTTACTTTGGATTAATTAAACACTTCAATAGATCTAGACTTTACTGAAAGGTCCGGGTCTGTTGAGATGTTGGATCTGTGGCGATTGACTTTCTGGACCACGTTCCACACTCCCTGGGGTCAATACCCATTGCTATCCCAGTCCTTCTGGTTCCTGGCGCCTCCGCTCCCCCCAGCCCCCCATTCCTCCTTCAAATCCTATCGAAGGGGCCTGCACGAAAAAAGAGTTCTGCATACAATTAACATAGAATAAGCTCATTTATGTGCATGGATCCAAATGTCAAAATAATTGTGCTCATCTTAATAGACATACAGTGTTGTCTCCATGGTGGGTGGGGAAGAATGTGGCTGAGTGACTAATGTCTTTGTCCTTCACTCTGGCATTGGAACGATCAGTGGTAGATAACTTCAAGTTCTTCAAATAGGGAACACTTCCAAACACACAAATTTGATTTGTGTGTTGTTATTGCCAAAGAGAAGGAACTACGATTTATGGTAATCCTACCAATGAGAGACATTAAAGAGCCCAGATCAACATCTGTTGAGGCCTTGCAAAAGCAAGGACTGTGGTCTCCTTGATTGAATCAACATATAATTCATTCCTTTTCTTTTTTCCATATAACACAGCATTATAATTGTTTCTAGTGAATTACGTTGTTTCATGATATGTCCAAAGTACAATAGCCTCTGTTTAATAATTTTATTTGTTTGCAAATGTTCTTCGGTTCTGCACAACTTATTCCCAAGTAAGTGTGCACAGGATTATAACCAAAGATCACAGATTGTAGTTCTATGAACACTTTAAAACAAAACTTTTTGAAATCATTGGGATTTCTGCCTGAGTAAAAATGCAGATGGTTCAGCTTCACAAGGAAATTACCTTTGTAATTCTAGTCCATTGATAATGGAAGTGAGAAGTTTATTGTGATCAAGCTATTTGGGCTTTCACCATAAGCAATGCTGGCTAGGATTGATACTTGTGCTGTAATCAACAGTCATGGAAGTGCTTTTCCCCATATTTAAGGACCTTTTCCAAAAAAAAAAAAAAAATAGAGAGCATTTTTGCACAAAATATATTTTGCACAAATGTGGGAATTACAAAAAATGCATGAAAGCTTGCATAATCATGCCTGCGGGAAGAAATTCTTCTGTCTTGTATACAACAGTGAAACAAGAAAAGATTTACATTCCCAGGGAAGGCTTAGCAGAGAGATCTGTAGGAGAAATGTGTGTAGTGAATATAATACAGATGCTTTTATTCCAGGAAGTACATGATGATCCCACTGCCTTTGGTCAAGTGTTGCATTTACCCACTATATGGTAAGTGATGCAAACCACTTAAAGAAAGATCAGAGTCAATGTTGCCTTTTGTGGAGAGGTGGCTGCCAAGGTAGCAGAGATGGTCAACATTCTCTAATGTTATACCGTGAAGCTGTATTTCTGGCATTGGAGAAGGATTGGCTGGTGACTGTTGGAAGAGCACTTTGGTTTTCTCAATGTTCAATGAGAGGACAAGCTTCTCATATGCTTCTGCAAAGGTGTTTAGAGTGGCTTGTAGGTCTTCTTCTGAATGCACACAGACAACATTGTCATCAGCATATTGGAGTTCTACAACAGATGCTGTTGTGACCTTGGTTTTGGCTTTCAGTCTGCTGGGGTTAAATAGCTTGCCATCTGTCCGACAATAGCTTGCCATCTCTCCCCCCCCCCCCCAAACGTCAATAAAGCTGTTGCTGACCAACAACAGTCTGTGGGTCTCTCACCCCACATAAAACACCAGGGGATAGGGGGAAAGCTTCAGCAAGCACTCTGCTACTGAGCCCAGAGAGATCATCCAAAAACTGCAGATTGTTGTACCATACTTAATAAAAATAAGAAAATAAGCCATAGTGTATCTTCTTGAGGAAAAATAAATATAAGACAGTGTCTTATGTTTGGGGAAACATGGTACCTCCTCTTATCCTCTCCTCCCTGTTGTAACAACTGAGTGCACATCAGTTTTGCACTCAGTTTGCAGCAGTTGAAGGAAGTGGAGAGAGGAGAGAGAAACTAGAACATTAGAAGAGTAGTTGAAAAAGTAGGATAACAGAGAATTGATTGCGACTCCTTATTTGAATGAGTTCTGTAAGAGACTATGCAAGAAAAAGAATCCTTATATTTATGGTATGTTCTTTCTCTCCCCTATCCCCTGCCCCCAAATATAGTAATATTAGAAAACTCTGGCAGGGATAAAGCGCCACCTTGTCTCTTGCCTTCCAAATAGCTTGAACTGAATGTCTTTCCTAAGTTCAGGATGCTATCTGAGTAACAATGTACTGGACAATCTGTTCTTAGTAATCAAGATAAAGTGCTTCATACCAAGGAAGAAATTCTTAAACTAGGCCTGAGCCTGCCAGCAAAATATGACTCGGACATTAACTGTAATTCATTGCCTAGCATGTGCTGCTTGGGCAGATCTACTTGTGAAGATTTATGTTTGTATTTAGACTATAGGCAATGTAGGTGCAACTCATGAAGTACAGCAGTCGAGTTTAATGTCAAATCAATGTTTAACCTCTCCACTAGTTAAAGGTTGCACAGAAGTTCCTTGCGTCTTAATTCAAAAGTAGATACCCAGCAGTTTTCCTTCCATTCACTATAAAGCCCTCCTGTGCCTTCGGTATTGGCCATATGTTGAAATGTTTAGGTTTCACTGATTCTGTATTGATGGCACTCATATTAAATAAGATTAGACACACTTATTCATGTATGGAACTGCTCGACACTTTTAGGTACTTTGTGTGTATGTAGTTCGGGGTCAAATAGCTCCAGGGTGAGTATAGAACAGGGGTCCTCAAACTTTTTAAATAGAGGGCCACAGTCCCTCAGACTGTTGGAGGGCCGGATTATAATTTGAAAAAAAAAAGGAATTCCTATGCACACTGTACATATCTTGTTTGTAGTGCAAAAACACTTTAAAACAATGCAATAATTAAAATGAAGAACAATTTTACAAATATAAACTTATTAGTATTTCAGTGGGAAGTGTGGGCCTGCTTTTGGCTGATGAGATAGGATGATTGTTGTTGTGTGCTTTCAAGTAATTTCAGACAGGTTGACCCAGAGTGAGGGCCAGGTAAATGACCTTGGAGGGCCTCAGTTTGAGGACTCCTGGTATAGAATATACCTAATCCTAGATGCCTCCAGTTTTTCTTTCCCTTCTCCACTTTTTGGGACAAAGGAAAAGAACATGAAAGAATTGAGTCTTCACTTAAATTAACACACACACACACACACATGTCTAATGCGGTTTGCTGAGAACCGGTGGCAGGAATTGGCATTGTTGGGCTACCAGCTCAAAGACCATCTCTCAGCAGGGAGCCCATGATCACTCCTTGGAGCTCCATGGATCCCTGTTTGCTATCACTGCATATTTACACCTCTGTACCAACTATATAATCCAGATTATCAAAGCAGATAACCAACATTATCTGCTTTGAACCAGATTAAATGAGTCTACATAGTCATATAATCCAGTTCAAAACAGATAATCTGGATTTTACATGGTAGTGTAGAAGGGACCTTAGTAATCAGCCCTAAACCAAAGACCACATTACCCAAGAAGGAAAACAGCTTAGGAGCTACATACACTTGATAGAAGGTATGGAAGCCAAAAATGGGCAGATCTGTAGCTTTGAAGGGGCAGGAATACTTTCATGCTTTGTGGTATTTCTTGCTGTCTTCCTCCTTCTTTCTCCCTGCTCCATATATATACATTTATCACAAATCCCTCCAGCCAGAGGGACAACCATGCTTAAAGATATCTTTGTATTGCTCCTAGGGTGCATTCACACTACAAAATTATAGCACTTTGATGCCACTTCCACAACATCATCCTAAGGAATGTCAGGATTTGTGTTGTGAGATACTTAAGAATTCATTGCTATAGAGTTCTAATTGGCAGGTTGAATAAGAGCAGAAAGGTGCTTCACCAAAGTTCTGTTGGATGAACCCATGATAGTTAAAAATGTGCTCAAACTGCTTTAACTTTGTACAGTTGAAATCGCTCTTGCCTGCACAAAATTGCAATGGCTCTTTGTAATTTCAGAGAGGAGGAAGTGAAGATCCAAAGTGCTGCTCATCAGGATAAAATGCTTTCCTTTGGGTGGTTTTCAAATCCTTTATGGCAGCCTTTCTGGGCACATTACTTTGGTTTACAGAAAACAAATACAGTATCAAAATATAGAGATATCTAAATAGTTTGCTGTTAATTTGTAGCATTTATAATAATTTCTTCATTCCTCTACAGCAGAGTTTCTTAAGCCTGGGGTCCTGACTCCATTTGTGGTTCCATAACTAATCTGGTGGTTATGGGTCCATTTCAGGCACATGGCTCACTCTGCAACCTGGGACTTTTAGGTTAGAGGTATAGACCCCCAAAACACCACATTGTGGTTCCCCAATTCAGGAAAAAAGAAAAAAACAACATAATATTTTCTCCCACTTAGGTTGCAAACCAAACATTTGATCATGCTTGCAATTTTTGCTCTGCATCTTGCACTATCAAATATTCAGCCAAGATTTAATTCCTTATGTAAAAATAAACAAGCATATCCACCTCAGTGGTATGCAAACTGGTTTTCATCTTTAATAAATGGTAAAATTATGTCTACCAAATAACTGTTTAAAATAAAATTCTTTATGATTTATTATCAGTAAATGCTTGAATTGTATACCTCTTTTAAATACCTATATGCCTAGAGTAATGCAAACATTGCTCCATCAAAGTGAGGTTGGAAGAGGAAAAGGTTTAAGAAGCCTTGCTCTACAGTACTTTGCACTAACCTAAGTCTTTTTCAGCAATGGGTTTGAAAAGAGCAGCCTGCTCCAATCATATTTTCCAGGGTTTTAGTCATGCTACTCTGTTTCAGTAAAAGCAACAATCATTCTTTGGCGCATTAAGGACTAATCGGTTTTATTTGGCACAAGAATTTGTGGACCGAGCCATCTAATGAAGTAGGCTGCAGTCTGCAAATGGCCGTGCCAAAGAAAACTTGCAAGTCTGTAAGGTGCCACCAGACTCTTTGTTTTTCTTGCCACACAATCACGGCTACTTTAAGCCACTCTTGTTGCTATAAATATTTTACTCGTGTTTGCTCTGAAATGAAGTTTAATGAAATAAGACTTTCAACTGTCTAGTAAAGATGCCTCTGAAATAATGTTTGCATAACGCATGATCCTAGATCTGTAGTTTATGGCTACATTTTTCAAAAGGTGATGGAAACACATTAGATTCTTGATATAAGAGATTATTTTTTTTTGTCTGTTCTGTTCAGATTGTTCTTACTGATTATTGCTTCTGGATGAATTGTACTCTGGAACCTGATATCTAAGCAAAGTAGAGTTTGCACTTCCTAAAGTTCATTCTGTATGTGGGAAAATGCTCCAGAGTTTGCTTGCCTCTTTCCAAGTCTAGTTTGTTTCATTGCCCAGCACTTCATGGTCTGATATTCTGGAGCAAGGAGCACTAGTGCTAATATAGTTGAAATTGTATTAGCTGATGTTTTACTGCTCGTTGTCCCTAGTCTTCACATGGCCAAGAAGACGAGTGGCCTTTGCCTACATTGAGATCCCTTTGGACTATCTTAATTGAGAACAGAGTAACATCAGAGGGCAGTTCCAGAGAAGCCTTTATCCCGGAACCATCGGCTTTTAAAAAACACGGATGTTCCTAGGGGTCTATCTACCCACACCCCAGAAAGTGTGCTTTCTGAGGTGGGTGTGCAGATGCTCTCACGGGACTGGCCTGCAAGAACATCTGGATCCTCTCGCGGGACTAGCCCACAAGACTGGCCCGTAAGAAGGGTGGAGGCCCTACCACCTTTCCCCAAAGCTCCCAAACCCCTTTGAAAAGTAGTGAATTTAATTTGTGCCTTCCAAGAACGCAAGGAATTTTCCTGGTCTGTGGTGAATTATTTCAGGATTGTCCAGGATGTCATCTGGACAGCCCCTTCTTTATTGTGGGAGTTACCGCAATAAAGGAGCTGTTTGGATGCAGGTCTGTGATATCATCACCTTTATGTCCTATATGATTTTTAACATATCTGCGTGATGAACAAGCCAATAAATGTAGTTTGATAATGTAGTTTATGCTTTGCATTTTACCCAGAAAAGAAATCAATGGTTTGTGGATTTTGTATTTTTTTGTATTTTGCTGCATGGCCAATATGGCTGTCTCTAAATATGTAAATTAGGGCACTTCCAGACAGTACCTATAATTTGGGAGAGAACAAGTTAAAAAGGAGAGGAGATGACCAGATGATGTTGGTGCTAAATATGCACTCAGTCACAGCAACAGAGGGAAAACCTGATTCAAAAAGGTCCTCCTTTATCCCAGTTCTGGGAAAAAAAATGGATTTTCCCATGTCTGTGTGGCCCTGCAGTCATGAAAAGTTTGGAATTTCCCTCTTTACTCCCTGTGGAGACTGCTTCCTTCCTGTCCTGGTTTTAAAAAGCCCGAAACAGTTGATCAGCTGTTCGGGTTGCCACAGAGACATAGTTGATTTCCAGCTGGTTTCAAGAGAGGAGAAGCAAAGAGCCAACAGAGATCTCTGAAAGTGTTTATTTTAAACTTTATAATATTAAATAAGCAATTGAGGAAAGAGGAAATCCAGCAGCATTTTTCTTCATATTCTCTCCATATTTGTATTAGGATATTTGCACGTGCACATGTAAGCATCAGCAAATTATTGGGTGATTAAGAAAAACTTCTGGCAAATGTCTCTCGTCCACCCTCCATTTTACCCTGAGACACAGAAGGGCTGTGGGGATGGTGGGGGAAGAAATCCCAAGACGGGCAGTTCTGTGTGGTGACCTGCTCTGAGGTCCAGAGTTTTTTTTTTATCCCGCATATTAATTCTGGGCTACTAATTTTGTTTCTCCTCCTGGATTCCCCCCCCCCCCCAAATAAGTCAAAATGTTTAAATGTTCTTTGGCATGTATTTGTGGACAAAAATTCAAACTGTATCAATTTTCCTTGGCAATATTCTCCCTTTATTCCCAGACTAGATAATGGACCAAAAGAAGTGGTTAACCCCAAATATAGCAAATATATTGAATGTATGAAACATGTTATGTTACAGTTACACAAATCCTCTTGATTCAGTTTCTGGTCTAATAGAAACTAAGAGCTGAATTTAATCCGTTATGCTTACTATAGATGTTATCCAACCTTAATTCGCCCCCATTTTCGTACCATCTCTGTGTGCTGACAAAACAGAGTCCCATGGAGGCCATCCCACAAAGCACAGCCACTTCTGGTAGCTGCCCATGTTCCTCAAATCCTGATAGAAGAAAGCAGCGGGAAACAGAAGAAAGCCGGAAGAAGATGGGGAAATGCCATGGGATAGCTGGCCATCTCTGAAGATGGACCTTGCCAAGGTAAAACAGGCCCCAATCTTCAGGATGCTTTCCCACACTTTCCTCTGCCCCCCCCCCCCCCCAGCCTTCCATCCTGCCTGTGGGATAGCGTCATATATGACCATCTCAGATAGCACCTACCCCCAGAAGTAACACCTACCTGGGGATAGAATAAAGATTGGGGTGATGGCACATAGTCTTTCTGTCTTCCAAGGCAACCATACCTGAAGCTACTATTTGCTGCTTGAAGTTGTCTAAGTTCTGAAGGAGATTAAGAGCTGAATTTAATCCGTTATGCTTACTATGGATGTTATCCCACCTTAACTCGCCCCCGTTTTCTTACCATCTTTGTTTGCTGACAAAACAGTCCCATGGAGGCCATCCCATGAAGGAAAAGGACAAATTGCACAGTTGTTCTCAGAAATGTATCACTTGTTGATGAACGTTGGGAAAATCAGTTCAAACAATATTTAGAGGGCCTCACATTCACCATCCCTGATCCGGCTCCACTGGTTTAAGCTTGGTATCTATTAAACAATCACTTTACTTATATCCAGCTTCGCCACCCAAAACTAGTATTCAGTTTTACATCCCACCATTTATCCAAGATCCAATAAGGAATGTATTATAAAACTAAGCATGCCCTCTCACTAGGAGAAAAGCATAAGTCAAACAAACAAACATTAAAATCAAGCGAAAGCAATTTGAAATGTTAAAGCTGCAAAAGATCACTGATGGTTCAAAAAGCATACTAAATAGGATAATACTTTAAAACAAGTTTTAAAAGTATAAGCAAGATAAAATAGTTAAACCTTCTTTCCCCCACCCCTAGGCTTTATTCAAAAGTCAGGTTTTAAAATATTTTAATGAAAAGTCAATACCAGATATCTAAAGAGAAGACAATCCACAGCCAGGCTGCCATTACCACAGCTTCTTCACTCTTTAGCAAATGTAGTCTCTGATTTCTAACTGGGTGATGGAGATTGTAGTGCAAATCATCGAGAGGTCACCAGATTGGGGGAGAGACTGATCTAGTTAGTGTCTCGAGCCCTAATGTATCTTCTACTCTAGCATGTTGGAGCCCATCAATGCAAAAAAAGGGGGGAGGGGAAGGGGGGAGCAGAAAGAAACTGGCGTATGAATTTCAGCAGACAGTTCCTTAGGGACCCTTGCCAGTTACTACAGGAACAGAATAGATGCAGAATTGAGAACTCGTAATTGGCTTCCAGACCCTGACAGGTAGTTACCCCTTACTGTGCTCCACTGAGAGAAGCTAAGAATCTGGCTTTGACTTCACATACTTCATATTTCACATGATTTTTTCCATAATGACTTCTAAAGAAAAATATTGTTTAGGCATGGGGAATGACAAGCTTGAACAAAGTTTTCCTCATAGTAAAACACACCACCAAAGCAACAGTAAATGAAAGTATACACCATGGCAGCTGCACCATCACTGATGAAATTCTTCATTAACAAGATTTAGAACAAACAGGTCACCTGCTCATTTGATGTGACTTCGTTCAATATATATGTAAAGTCATGGTGTGATACATATTTACAGTTTTTTGAAACAGAAAATAACTGTTTGTTGTAGCCACCCTTTATAGCCCAAACTATGGATTGCAGTTCCAAGGACATCACTGACAATTTTATAGTTCTTGAGTTTTTTGTGTTTCCGCTGTATATTTTTAATTTATTGTCTATTGTGTAGGAGCATTGAAAGATGACAGGAAAGTCATTAGCATCAGTTCAAAATTATTAAAACAAAATTATTTCCCTGGTTTGTTCTGAATTATTTAAACACCTGGTAGATCCAGATCTAATGGTAAAATCTGGGTCTTATTGGGTGTTGGGCCTGTGTGGTTTGGACCTGGGGACTGCATCACGCAATATTCATGCCCAATCTACACAGCCATCTCAGTTTTTCAGGTTCCAGGATCCTGAAAAACCAAGAATACACCCACCCCCTCCCCAAAATCCTAAATTCCCTATAAAAAGTGAATAAAACTTAATGCTCCAGAGTGTGTGAGGAAATTACGCACTGGCGGGGGGGGGGGGGGGGGGGGGCAGGACAAGGAGGGATTTTCCTCCTAGCTCCCCCCCCCCCCACCGCTCATTTCCTCACACCAGGAGGGTGCAAGGAGGAACTTTATGGCAGCTAGATAAGTCTCATTTACTTTTTGCAGGGAATTCTGAGGGGCTTCGAGGTGGTTGTATACCAATCCAATTGTAATCAGGATGGCATGGCATGTAGCTACCCCACCCCTGTGAAAGCTGATTTTTTTTTTTTTTTGTGGGAGTGGGAATAGGAATTTGCACCAAAGCAGGTTTTAAAAACCCACTTTGGTGCAGATTTTGGGCCTGTGTGGAAGTGCCATGAATAGTCAATGTCTTGCTAAGGCAAAGCAGAATTAGCTTGCATAAAAAGGGAGGGGGTGTTATAAAACAAAACAAAAATCTTAAAAAGCTATCTCTGAATCCCACTATTCTGGATAACCATTAACCAGTTTCTAATATTCCATTATTAAACAAAGTTCTGGAATGTGTGATGGTCTCAAAGCTTATCTGTTGTCTGTTTTCCAACTTGGTTATGGGACAGACATGGTTTTGTTACCTTGGGGAGAAACTAGGTTCTATTTGACCTCTCAGAGGCTTTCAGTACCATCAACCATTGTATCCTTCTAGGTTGTCTTGACGGGATGGGATTTGGAGGCACTGTTTTACAGTGGTTGCATTCTTTCCTGTAGAGGCAGGCCCATAAGGTGCCATTGGCCTCAAGACTCATTTCTGTACTCCATGCTATTCAACATATGTATGAAACTACTAAGAGACTTTGTTTGGAGTTTTGGGGTTTGTGTGTCAGCTGTATCAGTTTCTGGAGAAATCAGATCTAGCCACAGTGATATATGCTTTAGTTGGATTACTCTAACATACAGCTACATGGAGTACTTTTGAACAGGGACTGAAAATCTTCAACTAGTCCAGGTTGTTAACTGGGGCTGGCTACCGGGAATAAAGAACTCCCTCGTTGCAAGAGCTGAACTGGCTGCTAGCCCATGGCTCAGGTCTAAGATATCTGAAAGGCTGTATTCTCATTATGAACCAGCTCTTGCTTTGATATCTAATGGCAAAGTCCTTCTCTCTGTCCCGTCACTCTTACAGGTCTTTCTGTTGAGGAGGAGAGGGCATTCTCAATGGCTGTCCCCAGGTTCTGATACTTCTGTCCCAGAGAATTAAGGCTAACACCCTACCTACTTACTATTTATTTATTTATTTCAGATATTTGTACCCCGCCCTTCTCAAGCCCCCCCTATTCGATGCTTCCAATGTACATATAATAAAATACATAATAAAATCCAATAATTACATACATTTAAAACATTAAATCACATTAATTAATTAAGATCTGTTTCTGTTTCAATAACAGCCTGGTAACCTTATCTGAGCCGAATTCTTTTCTGTCAAGCACGATGATGGTGATGGTGATGGTGATGGTGATGATAGTAATAATTTTATTTCTTACCCACCTCTCCTCGTGGTTTGAGACGGCTTGCAAAACAGTGAAATGTTACAATGCACTGAATATTGCCAATTGCTGTCCTGGTGTGTATGTTTTTAATGAGTTATGTTTTAACTTGCTTTTACAACGGTTGAATCATTTCAAAACTTTTCTATTTTGTTGATTTTCAACAACATATTTTCAAGTGCTGTAAACCGTTCTGAGTCCCAAAAAACAGATAGAAAATAAAATTATGTTGAAGGGATTTTTTTTTCTTCTTGTTCACCTACCCAAGAACAGTATTTAACTGTTCTGAATGAATCCTTATTTTGCTCCAGATTAGTTTGATGGGATGGAGCAAGACTACGAAGCTTGATAATGTTAACAGATCTATGGGTTTACTTATTCTGCATGTGTTTTCTGTTTATCTTTTTTTTTGCTTTACAAATGTACTGTTCACATGCTTAAACTTATTTTACATCAAATTGATCCTAGAAGAACTCGTACCACAGAAATGAGCATTTTACTCCCCTGGCTCTTTGGTATTAGGTAGCTATGATTAATCTATTAATATTATTAACCCAAGCACTTAATACTTGCCATGCAGCTCATCAGTATGCACAAACATTTCTGAAAACATTCATATGTCTCTATGGCTGGCGTTTTTGCTTTCAGCTTCATTTTAGAGTTTTTCCTCTTTATTGGCTGAGAAGTGGTACTTCCACAGTGGCCAGTAAACTATATTTGCACATGGACTTTCTCTATATATTTGGAGACATCACTTCTGTGTGAGTTCTTGGAAGCTGCTGCAAACCTCTTTTGTTTCTTTATTTACAAGCCATAAAACTGGAACACTCTTCCTGTCCCTGTGCAGTCTAGCCATTTAGCCAGACACAGGGTTTCCTGGGTTCTTGCAGTATCTGCTGTGTTTCTGCTCTTATTAAAAACGTTATAGTTTACCTTTCATGCTCCTGCTATCAAATGATAAAAACAATCAGTATGTGTCCTGTTTGGGTGGTAGATTATCAGTATTATGTTTTATGTACTGTCTTGCTGTCATCCCGAATTTAAATTCATATGTTCCTCTGATTATCAGTGGACATAATAAAGCATGCATTTCCATCTTTGAAATTTATTTATTTATTTATTTATTTATTTGGTGTATTTATATCCCGCCCTTCTCACCCTGAAGGGGACTCAGAGCAACCTTACAATCACCAATGATTTCAAATAATGTCTCACCATTTTTCCCTCTGGTGTCCCTTTCCCACCCTGCTAACCTCAGCATAGGGAACTGAAATAAGTTCTCATTTTTCTTGTTGCACTTACTTTCACTCCATTCATCTCCTCCTTCTTTATTGCTTTCATCTGCTGATTATTACATTATAAGTAGTGGGAGAAAGGGAATTCTGTCCTTACACTTGGGAGTTTCTCCTCTCATTTAAAAGAAAATGGGTTATAACAATATATTTTTATCTTTATTTTATTTGTTGGTATCACCTAAAAGCTTTATAATTACACCTCAGCAAAGCTTCCATGATGGTTTATACAAATATGGCAACGGGCAGAAAGAAAATGGAATAAATAAAAGTTCATTAAAAACTGTACACTAAATTATCATTAAAAGTCTTGAAGGACAGAAGTACTGTTGCATGGCACTGAAAGCCTAATAATGTTGGCACAAGGAAGCCTTCCCAGGGGTTGAAATTCTACAAAAAGAGACACTAAAAAGACTGTAGTCACTGATTGCAATTGTAATTCTCTGACCAGTTCTCAGTTTGCTTTCTGACTCTCACTCACTGTAATTAAAATATCTTTAACTAGGCAGATAATCCACATGATCTGCTTTGAACTGGATTATTATTATTATTATTATTATTATTATTATTATTATTATTATTTCGGGCATTTTTACCCCGCCCATCTCAACCCCTTGGGGGACTCAGGGTGGCTACCAGCTGGCACGCATTTGATGCCTACAAGTAACACAGTAAAATACATATCAAAATCAATAAATTATGAATAATCATCTACACTGTCTGATAATCCCGTTTAAAGCAGATAATCTGCATTTTATACAGCTGTGTAGAAGGGGCATACGAGTGCCATCTACACTGTAGAATTAATGAAGTCTAATACCATTTTAACTGCTATGGACTCATGGGAGTTGTAGTTTCACAAGGTCTTTGTTGTTCTCTGCCAAAGAGCGGTGCTGTCTCACCAAACTGCAACTCCCAGGCTTCCATAGCTTTGAGGCACTGCGGTTAAAATGGTGTCAAACTTCATTAATTCTATGGTGTAGAATAGATGCTCCCTCGGCCTCACAGGAAGACAGAACTACACTTCCTCCTGGAAAAAATCATGCAAAGAAAATCCCACGATATGGACACCTTAGAGTTACCATAAGTTGGAAATGCTATCCTGGGGACACTTATTTGAGTATAAGATACACTGCAAACATTCAAGGCACTTCTAAGTAGACATTGTGCTTATAATAATATTAATGTCTTATTGCTTGGTTATTTTATGTACTTCTGAATTTAATAATTTATGAGAATCTTGTACAGTATGTCATAAGAGTCTTGATGGCCCAATTTTGCCAGATCTTTTCAGATGGACTTGACTTGATCTAGGGAATTTCAAGACAACTCTCTCCATCATAGATGGTTTGAGATCCTCATTGGCTCATCTATCCTATCAGAGCAGTTCTGCAACATAATCAGCTGTAGTATGGGATGTGAGCACGTTCTGATTATTGTGTGCCAGGCTCCCTTTAGCATTCAGTCAACATGATCACCTCATATGTCATGGGAATAGCACCCAAATAAAGTAAAGATGAGTGGCTGACTGCATGTAACATCATGAATGAATGAAGTAACTACAGTATGACCCTTGTATCCCTGGAGAATACATTCACGGAAGTTGTGTGGATATCTGAAACCATGCATAATAGAGAACTCTATTGAAATGAAGGAGTTCTGGCTCAAGAATATCATAGAGCCACTCTGGAAGATCTAGACAGTGTCCAGAGAGGACATATTTTGTTGGACATGGATATATGAAACTGCAGGTTCTGGTCCTGCAGTGACAGGGGTCATACTGTTTTAGAAGTGTACACAGTGCCATTTTAAAAAAGGGGATCCAGGAAATCTGCAGTTTTGGAAAACAAATCCCTGGAAATGAAATGGGCAGCGGGACTTGGTTTGATTTAGTCGGAATGGACCGTGTGGCTGCTGAAAATGGCTGCTTTCGGTTGTGCCATGACAGCAGCTGCGCAGGCAGGGGTTTTCCCCCTTAGCCTTGCCTGAGCCAATAAAGCAAGAAAATGGATCACATGTCTTTTTGCCAAGCTGGTCTATATATATAAGGGTGAACTCCTCCATTTTCCTGTGGTATCCTGGCTTCTGAGTCCTATCAATCCTCTTGCTTGCTCTGTCATGCACCTTCCTTCCCCCTCCCCCCAAAAAGATTTTTTCTTCTTCTTCACCTCTTTGACTGGCTCATTTATTCTCCTCCCCTGCCCTCCCCTACCTTTTGGCTTGTGTGTACTCCTGCCCCAGTTCAACTGGCTTGACAACCGTGTTTGTTGTTGTTTATTCGTTCAGTCGCTTCCGACTCTTCGTGACCTCACGGACCAGTCCACGCCAGAGCTCCCTGTCGGCCGTCACCACCCCCAGCTCCTTCAGAGTCAAGCCAGTCACTTCAAGGATACCATCCATCCATCTTGCCCTTGGTTGGTCCCTCTTCCTTTTTCCTTCCATTTTCCCCAGCATCATTGTCTTCTCTAAGCTTTCCTTTCTTCTCATGATGTGGCCAAAATACTTCATCTCTGCCTCTAATATCTTTCCCTCCAATGAGCAATCAGGCTTTATTTCCTGAAGTAAGGACTGGTTGGATCTTCTTGCTGTCCAAAGCACTCTCACAATTTTCCTCCAACACCACAATTCAAAAGCATCCGTGTAGAAATGCAAAGTCTTAGGAACAGTATTTGTTTTTATTAGTAAAAAAACTTTTAAAAAGTTTTGGATGTGTGGATCTTTATGAAAGTTGGCAAGAATGATGCCTTGCTGCTGCTCCTATACTGTTGCTGTGGAGAAATTCCAAGGGATACCTTGTGGGTTTTTTGTAAATGGGATTTTATTTCTAGAAAAATTGAGAATTTCCTTAAAATTCAGTGGATGACCCAAACATTCTGAAACTTGGTGGGCTTGTAGTGGTAACTGTGTCCTCCAAGTGTGACCATTTTCATCCTAATGACCCTAAAAATGACAGAAAGGGGAGTCTTGGAAGTTTTCCCATTATTCCCAATGGGTTAGGTCTCCCTGGAGTGAAAACAAAACTTCCGGCTGATGGATTGATAAACGGCATTTTGCCTTCCTGAATTCAGGTAGTTCCTGAAAAAAACAGAACTGGGGCACCCAAAAATCGGACGCTGAAACAGCACTGGATTTACCAAAATTGCACATCCCTATACTGTATATATCCAGTCAGTATAGGGTGGCATTAATGAGAGGAAATGGAAAGAAAACCTGTCTCCGAAGCATATATATTGAGGCCATGTGTTTTTAGAAGTGTGGCATACAAATTTTTCAAACATGGACAGCCATAGTCTGGGATGGTAGCAGTGATGCATCCTTCAACGTCCTTTGCAGTGGAACGTAGCATGCTTTTTAAAGCCAATAAAAACAGTCCCATCAGCACCGTGCTCACAACTCCCTTCCTACAAAATACATAAGGCTTGAGAATTAAACTATTTGTGTCTTGAACTTTTCTTTCCTATCATCGTTTATTCACTCGGTATAGCTTGGGTGCCTTCAAAACAGACAAATGGGCTCCTTTTACCGCTTTTACAGTGCTCAGGCTCAGAGCTATAAAGCCATAAACATAGCTCAGTGGTTTGGCTGCCACCTACTGTTCACTTGAGTACATATTTTATTTTACTGGTCAGGCCTCAGCTGCACTTGCTTGTTCCAGAAATATTTTCCCCCTCCTGTGTCATTTTCCTTGCATTGAACTGTATTTGAACATCTCAAACTCAATAAATGCAAGTGGCTTCTTTTTGTTGATAATATTTTGCTGTATGCCAAATCACCTGGGAAAATTCTGACCCAAATATGGGCAAGTTTGGGTCCTCTAAACAGAGGACATTCTGTTCCTCAAGGTATAGTCCATTTGAAAGGCTGAGCAGTTCAGATTTACTCTAAAGGCAAAGAAACATAAGAAGAGCCTTGCAGACATCTTGACATTGCTAATCGTCCTTGGTGCCTGAGAAACAGATTGAGTAGGCACACATATGTCTATGATTATATGTGTGCCTACTGCTATTTCTATTCTAATTATAGCAATTATTTCAAAATTTTCATCTCTCCATTTTATATATTCAGCTCTCCCAGCTGTGAGAGCAAGCATAGTCTTGTGGTGTGAACATTGGACTCAGATACTGGAAGACCTTAGGGAAGTCGCACTCTTTCAAAAACAACTCCCTTCTGAACGGATCTTGTGAAGAAAACCCCATAGTACACTCACAATAAGTCAGAAACAATTTGAAGGCACACAACAACCTACAAACTCTATTTATTAATGCAAAGAAACCACCAAAAGCATATGTATTTTTCCCTAACTCTTACATTTATGTTAAGACATGAGTCCTCATGGGGAGATAGGACAGAATATAAATAAAGTTTATTAAGCTCCAGGCTGAGGGCATTAGTCATGTGAACAAAAACTTTACCTGTATGTTGAAATGTGTGGTGCTCCTATGTAAATGGTAGCAATTATTTCTCAGTTTACATTTCTATGTATTTTTTTTAGTATGTGCAATTTTTGTGGAGATTTCTTTCCTCACTCTCTTTTTTGAGTGATGCATACATCTCTAACTTAATGGTAATTGTATATTGACAGTTCTATTAATATAAAAATGTCTTCCTATGTGGAAGTTGTGGTGGTGGAACATGATAGTTGTTGTGGTGGAACATCATGTGACCATTCCTCATTCCAAGGCTATCTTCACTCAAGGCTAGCAGCTGAGTCTAACCATGCTTACTTGATGAATTCTGCTGTGTTCGAAAGTCTAGTGCAGTGGTTCTCAACCTGTGGATCCCCAGATGTTTTGGCCTACAATCTCCAGAAATCCCAGCCAGTTTCCCAGCTGTTAGGATTTATGGAAGTTGAAGCCCAAAACATCTGGGGACCCACAGGCTGAGAGCCTCTGGTCTGGTGTATAAGTCTGTGGTTTAGGAGACAATTTCTGGAACTACAACTCCCATAGTCTTTCATCATGGTCTATTCTGAATGGAGCTGATGGGAGCTGCAGTCCCGCAACAAACTGTCCAACAAGATGGCCTGGATGATCAAAAATGAGACCATTTGGTGTGCATAGAACACTAATGTGCTCAGTTTCAGAACATCCACATGCTACATTTTACTTAGAGCCAGAAAGGCCTGGTACAGATTGCAAACCCCATTACTATAAAGGCAAAATGAGAAAAAATGATAAATAATGCTTGAGGCTATTAATAAAATTTATTATATCTAAGAGCCAGTGTGATGTAGTAATTTGAGAATTGAGCTAGGACTCTGGAAAACAGGATTCAAATTCCCGCTTAGTCATGGAAACCCTCTGTATGACCTTGGACAAGTCACACTCTCTTACCCTCTGAACAATTCTTGCCAAGCAAACTCTGGGATAGGTTCACTTTAGAGTCACCATAAAAAAGAAATATATTGAAGACACACAGCAAATTACTACATCTATGTCTCTTCCATCCAGATGGGGAGCCATTGTGGCATAGTGATCGAGCATTGGACTATGACTCTGAAGACCGAGGTTTGAATCCCCACTTAGTCTTGGTCATACTCAGAGGAAGCCATGGATAAGTCCTTTCTGAAAAATTCTGCCAGGAACTGTGATAGCTCCATCTTAGCAGAAATGACTTAAAGGCACATAACAACAACAACCCAGACCTTCTGAACTTTGCTGAACCCGTGAGAAAGAGGATTGGAAGAATCTATTATATCAAGAAGAATACTTCCCAGAGATCTTTGTGAATAGATAGGAGGGATGGCTAGTATGAGTGGCAAAGCAAAACAACATTAGACACTGCTTGTTCTGGTTAGATATGACATTTAGGAGTAGGCGTTTAATCCAGTTTTGATGCAACTGTGTACAATTCCACCTGCCAATTGCAGAATAGATTTGAAGCCAACAATAACAGTTGTTTTACATCCATTCAGTATTAAAATATACAACACCAGATACTGGGGAACTGAACAAAGTTTCTCAGTGACCACTTCACATACATTTCTGAGAATTTCATTGTACTTGATGAATAAGTTGTTTTGAGAAAGAATATAAACTTCCTCTACTTATATTATTACATAAAGTACGCAATGGATAACTGTATTTCATTATCAGTGAAATGTACATAGCCCTATGGTTGTTTTTTTTTTTGTAATATATTATCAGTAAGTGAGTATAACAGAAGATAAAGAAGTTTCAGCAAGAAACGTGTATGTGTATGTGTACATGCGTGTGCATATGCCTTCAAGTTACCAGTCAGCTTATGGTGATTCCATGAATTCCATATGGTTTTCTTAAGCCAGTAATATTCAGAAGTGCATTAGCCACTAGACTGTTTTTCCCTCTGAAATTAGGCTACAATACTTGATATTTGTTGATGATCTCTCATCCAAATTCTAACCAGGGTTCACCCTGCTTAGCTTCCAAAATCAGATTAGATTTGTTGCCTGAACAGTAATTAAGCCTTCAGCAAGGTAGCCATAAATTGTAAACACTCAATTATTTTGCTACCATCTTGCATATGTAGGGTGACTCTCCAAGGCATATTGACTAAGAGAAGAGCCAATTCATGTTTTGTCAATGAAAAAGATCAGAAGATAAAGCCTTGAGGTTAATTGGTCTAATGTTTGCATCCAGGTTGGTTCTGTGGCATAAAGGGAGAAAAATCAAAACATTGATAGGATAATGCCATTATCAATGACCACAGTTTTGTAATATAGTTCACAAACGGAAAGTACTCTTAGGCTGTTATTAGTAATCAAATGTTGCAAAGGCAGTTCTTCAAAAATGTATAACATATAATTGCAAGTTCAAAATTAAAACAACCTTTTAAAAATGTTTCATGACACTGTATGCATGTAGTGAGGTGGTGTTAGTGTGGGAAGGGATCCCAAATTAAATGTCTGTAGCAGGTCCCCAAAATTATGATTGGTTCCTATCCAGTTGGTTTTGTAATGGGAATGTTGAACTATTTATTTGTGCACACCTAGAGCAGCTTCTTTTTCTTTTCTTCGTAAAAATGACCAACACTAATAGAAATAAATTATAATTTTTTCCAGTCTTTGTAATTCCTTGTGATTAATGTTATCATTCCCATTACAATAAAGATAGAAGAGATGGGGAATATTCGTTTCCCTCCCAGCAAAGTCTTTTGAAGACCCCTAGTCAGCTACATCCTTGGATATCTGGATAACTAGAGCCAGGAAGGATGCCTAACATCCTTCTTAAGGGCACAACTAGCAAAGATCCAAGGAACTGGCTGTGCAGCTTGTTTCAATAGCTTTTAACAAGAGTTTTATTGGTGGTCATAAAGCAGCTGACGCTGCCTAGCGCTGTTGACATTTGAGCTTCAGGGATTATAATGAACGTTTGAGTCAGATTTTTGCCCTCCCTCACTACAAATAATCCAGGGGTTCACTAGAGATAACACAAAAGGCTTTTGGCAGAAACTATCACAAGAAAAAGCAAAATCCATAAAAAGTGGGGAAGCTTAATATCTAAAACACCAGTCTCCAGTCTATCAGGAGCCCTTTAGAGAAGGCCTACAACTAGGGATGCTAGGAGGTGTTTAAACAAACACAGAGAAAGATGGGGTTTTCTTTTCAATTCTGCTATATCTGATAATGTGACTGTTCCATTGGAAAAATGCACTCGTCTCTCCACATTTGTGGTTTTGACTTTTGCGGATTTCATTAAAATGCTTGTTCTGGGATTCTCTAGGTCCTACATTGAGACTCTGTGATAAGCTTCTTCCAGTCATGCTGGAGGAAATAGAGATATCTGTGAACAACATCTCTCTGGGAATCTCTAAATCCTCCAGTGTAATTCTGCGATCAGCTTTCAGCAAATGTTCACCATAGAATACATCTAGAAGACCTCAGAGAGCTGTAATCTCAGGTAAAATTAGCAATTTCTTTATTCACAGTCTTTGCTTTCATGGGGCCATGTGTCCCCAACCCCAGAACATGTGAAAGGTTGATTGTAATTGAATCAAGATTTAATTGAGTCGAGATGGTCATCCATTCTTTCAAACAGCAGAATGGAAGAACCTGGAGCAGAAGTGAGCTGTCTAGTTGCTTGCAGGAGTTAGGTGAAAAATAGAGCACAGAGATTTGTATATTTCATTTAAATCAACACTTAATGTTATTTTTAATTCTGCTGTTCCTATTATATTATATGTCTTATTTCTTTTGCATCTATAAAGCACTTGGATAAGGCTTTGTATCAGCTGGAGTTTATTCCATGGACGTGAACATCTCTGGATCCTCAAGTCCCATTATATACAGTTGTGTAGTAAAATGATTAAAATGGAAAAATCAAGGGCTGGGTTTTTTTGGGGGGGGGGGGTGGATTGTGAGTGGAAAGGAAATATTTTCAAGACATAGATGGTTGATTCCATGGATGCAGAATCTGTATATATGGAGGGCCAACTGCATAGAAAATACAATAAATAAATACATAAAATAAATGTATGCCTTTAGCAGTTTTCCCTGTAACAGGAAGGTATTCTCAGGGTTGGTGCCAACACCGGGCCTTTTTGGGTTTTGCCAGGGCTCCCTGCAGAGCCCCTGATGAACCATGCGCTGGGCTACCTTTAATCTTCTCTACCTGGAAGGCCTGCAAACTGGGCAGTGCCAGGGTCTAATTTAGTTCAGTGAGTTACCAGTTTAATGTTATCATGTTCCTTCTTTTGTTCAAGTATGTGGTTTAAGTGGTAGCCATGATTTATTTCTTTTTTATTATTCTGTTTTGAATTATGTTTTATATTTTAAATATATTGACCGTAGAGTAAGCTGCAGAATACTATTTGCAGCAGAGGATGGAGAAGGTAAGACAATAAATAAATACAAATTATCAAGCACCTCTATGCAAGTGAAACAACACCAAACTGCAGTGCCTCTGTCATGCCCCATGAAGAAACCCACTGTTTACCCTAGTTAAGGCCTTTTTAGTTAGAGGGATTAATATTTTATGCACAATTTCTGAGGGGTGAGTCTAGACAGCCTCTTTGCATTTGAAGCCTCCATCACTCTGCCCCTTTAAGAATCCCCTCAGGGGCAGAGCCTCAGGCAAGGCACTTCTGGGTCTATAAAATAACACATTCAGTTGGAGCTATATGAGCTGCATTAAAGTCCAGCCAGAGTTAAATACTGAGACCATCTTAGAGATAGTTGAACACCATACAAGAAAGAGACAATAAGAGGAAATAAAGATTCAAGAACTATGTCTATCTCTCAAAGACTTTACCTTGCCTCATAAAGACTTTGTAGTGAAACTCAGGAAGTGAGAAAGTATAAAATTCCTGTCAGTTAATAAATTCTTGTTTTGATTCAATTATATAGTCTCTGATCTGTTTCCTACGCAGCCAGTTCACCTTCCAAGTAGTGAAGTTAGCATGTGGGCAGAACAGCCTCAACATTTCAGAAGGACACTTAGCTGTTTATTTAACCATGATTTTTAGAACACCTTGGCAGGTGAGATAGAAATTCCTAGATAAATTCTAGGAAGAAATTGTTTATTTACTTGTTTTTCTCCTGATATAGGGCCCTTCCAGACAGGCTCAAAATGTAGGACTGTCTTGCTTTTACCAGAGGCATCCAAATTATGCCTCAGGCAAAAATGAATTAATGTGGAGAAAACTAGGTTTCAAGGGAAAGCCCAGGGTATGGGTTGGAGGTGGGGTCTGAAACTCGGGTTAAAACTTATTTTAACCCACTTTTTCCAAGGTTTTAGGGAAGTGTAGAAGGGCCCCTAGGGACTCAAGGTATTTAGAAAAAGAGAGCCAACATGGTGTAGTGATTTTCAGTGCTTCACTATAACTCTGGAAGCAAACCATAGTTGTAAAGCCCATAAGTCAGAATATACAACTTAAGCAGGGATCAACAGAGAACTGGCAGGTCTCAAGCCCCTGTTTTGTTCCTTGTAACGTGTCTATATCAGGAACAGGCAATTGCAAAATGGTTAGAGGGAGATTTGCCCCGTGGCTTACTTGATCGGTTGTGTTTTGCAGCACTTTTGAGCTAGAGTGGGTGGGTGAGGAAAATGCCCCACAAATGAAAAAAAGAATTGAATCTGTGAGCTTTGAGATGGCTTTTGGAGGGTTTCCAGGGCCACAGTTTTGGGCCCAAGGTCTTCATTCGGTCCAGTTTGCCCACCCTAGACTCTGTGTTGTAGTATTCACTCTCAATCAAATGATCTTCAATGATGAGAGCCTACAGCTCTCATCATTCCTAAGCCATGCTGGAAGGAACCATCAAAATCACAAGCCCACCAGGCCGGGGAAGGTTTGATAGAAAACTAACTTGGGGGTGGGCAACTTTTCATTTTGCCCCAGCATACCTGCTAATGCTTCTACTTGCTTTCAGTCTGTTTTGCAGTATCCATATCACAAGCAAGGTTTTTTCCCCTCTTGATTTCCCCTCCTCCTCCGTATTCACTTTTTAGGAGGATAGAAATAGTACTAGGGATAACTGTCAGTGGAAGTGTGTAATGGCAAGAAAGTGATAGTGATCCTTTGTCATATAGTCTTGTGTGTACCTCACATATTTAAAATCGTACTTCTTCCATCTGTAAGATGATGTATATAAATTTGAACCACATTCCACTCAATCTGGGAGGGAAAAATATTTCTAACTCATCTCTATAATGCAAGAATTGCATGCAGCTTTGCAGTTTGTCACTGTGAGGAAGCCAAATAGCTGTACATGTATTGAACGCTTCTGATATTTAACAAAATCCACAAGATGAGGGTCAAAGATGGGGATTGGTTGGAATTTAGTGGACAGTACAATAGATATAAAATAAAAGAGTGCAGTATTTGGTGTTGGTATTAATATTTTTGAATAATAAGAAATGGCTTGTGAAATTTACATTAAATATAGGTGAGGTTTATTTTTCACTCAAAGAAATAAAGGAGAGAAACAATTTAAGCGAGTGAATGATACAGAGTAATATTGTGATCAATGACTCATCTGAAGTTTCTCTTACGTAGCTTTGGGGACAAAGGAGATGTGACAGTGACTTCTGATCTCATTTGATCAGGTAGAATGTGTTCCATTGAATTAAACAGAGGCAAGTTGTCATTTACACAAGGTGCATTATAAACTTTCAAACTGGCTCTCTCTGAAAGAACTTGTGACTATCTGGAGGTGCACATCTGCTGGCTTCCTCCAGTGGAGGGAAGGGTTGCTTGCAGCAGAAGAGGAGCTCCCCTCACCATGGTAGCCTCATTTTATTTACACACACACACTATTGGAGGAAAACTTCCATTGATACTTGACAAGCTTCCATCAATATTTGATGGAAAACCCCAAAATATTGTCACTTCCAAGAGATAGTCCCCCTGATTGATAAGGGGCAATACGAAGATGCCATCCATATTGGATCTGTTGGATGAACCTCCCTATGCAGGCCTGTAGCCAGGATTTTGATTCGGGGGGGGGGGGGTGAGTCTGAGTGAAAGAGGGTCTACCCTTTTGTATCATTACCCCAATACCCCCATGGGATATATTGAGTATATTCAGATCATGATATGAATAAACATAACAGTTTAAATAATGTACCAGTAAGGCCTTCTCGTGGACCACCATCAGAATTTCAAGGGAGGGGGGGCTGAAGCCCCTCGAGCCCCCCCCCCCCCCAGCTACATGCCTATGGACCCTATGGATCTCCTCAGATATGTCATCCTTGAATAGTGGAACTTTTCACATTCTATCTTCTATTATGACTCTTGGGATGAGACAGTGAATTTAAAATTTTGCTACTATTTCTTGGTCCAGCCTATCCAACCTAGTATCTTTGAGGTGAAAAATAAATATCTAACTATTTTATATATTGATATATAAACAAATACAGTGAAATCAATAAAGCACTTTGAAACATTCATAATTTTGTATCAACAGCAGCCATGTCTACATGGAGTCTGATTTTTTAAAAAAACAACAACAAAAAGTATTCCAATTGCTGTCAGAGCGAAGCATCCTAATTTCACATAGGAACGCAGTCTTAAATTATAGATTCCGATTCCAAAATGTATTATTTATACAGTGCTTTAAATATATATTTTGTTACTACATTGACAAAGTAAAGGGAGGAGAGGGAATTAAAATTAAGTGGGCTTTTGATGGAAGTCTGTTTATTGATTTAGACTTACCACTTTGGAAAAAAAAGAATATCGAACTGGTCTCTTTAAAAACAATGCGTGCTCCTATGAGTAAGACAATGCTTTCTTCTTTGTATGTCATTATGAAAAGATTGAAGTAAGCTTCACCTAAGCGTAGTGGTGCAAGGAAAATAATGGTATCCAGTATGGATGTGTAAAAAAAGCAGGGGTGGGGGGAGAGAAAGAGAGAGAAGGAAAGAAAGAAGGGGGAGTAACCCCACACAGCACACAACACAAGAGCTGCACATTAAAGTGCCTTCTAGGTAACTGACATGACGCATCTAGTCAGACGTAAATAATGACAGACGGAAACTATCATGAGGTCTGTGAAGCATCAACGTGCTGCCATCATTTTTTTTTCTAACCTCGCCTTGCAAGAAGCTCCCAGGCTTACAGGCTGAGAGATCATTTAAAAAGCAAATCCTAATGATGCTGCCCACAGTAACAAGGAGTCTGGGAGATTGGCATCAATTTAGCTTCAGTTTACAAACTCAGAATCACCGACACTGCGGAATCAAAGACACCCTAAACTTTCTTTGTTCTTCCTTGGCATGCTTGTCTCTTTCTCTTGTGCGTGTGGTCTGTGTGTGCACGTATTGGGGTGGTAATGAAGAGAGGTCATGCTTATGTTGTTTCCCTGACACATCTAGTATAGATGCTTTTGGTTGCTTTAACCGTACTGAGTGGGATTTACTGGGTGAACAATATCCCCAATGCAGCTGCTCCTCATGTCTCCCCACATCCGTATATTTTCTGCACAATAACATTTGCTGAGCACAGTGATGGAAAGAGGATGCCCATTTGTCCATGTGGTTAATGTTGTCCCTGTCCTTAAGAGAAATATTTCTCAACAGGGCTTCCATAATCAGAGCAATTTTTGCCAAAGCAACTCAAATTAGTAGGATCGGGGATGGAGGAATCTGGCTGCCTTGTCTGGATTCAGTAGGCACTCTCTGGCAACTGAGTCTGAAATAAAATAGAAACACACTGAATTTGTTAAGCAAGCGACTTCTTTTTTTCAGGCCACTGGGAACTGGGGCTGATAGGCAGCAATGCTGTGGCATGATTACTTTGCAGATCAGTGTGTGGCTTTGCTTGGGTGCCAGCGGGGCACAAGGGCTCGGAGACAGACAGCTGACAACATGCAGAAACAAGTAGATCATCGCGCTTGGGCTTGATTGTAAATATTATTTTCCTACACGACAATGAATTTTTGTTCCCTTTAGCAAATCCGATCCAAGCCTGTGTATTACATTTGCATTGTCTGTATAATTCCTGAATCTTTGCGGCAAAGTAAAAGCAAAGTTGTTGTTGGGCTTATATTCGGAAAAGAACATGACGAAGACCCCCCCCCCCCTCTATGTTTCATAATATGTTAGTACTAATGAATAATCTGTGACTCTCAAAGAAAATACATGACATTTAATTCTGCTGCTGATATCAGGTAGCATCTAGGCTTATTTCCCTGGGTGTTTGTGAAAAATGTACTGTTTGGTCTTTAAATTTAAACTTAATACACAGCTAATTTAGGATCTTGTTCTGTATGCAAGGATGTAAACGCCAGACGTTCATTTTTTTTAAAAAAATGTTCAATTTATTCTTGTTAGCTTAATTATTGCAAAGAAACTGCGAGCAATTTTTTTCTTACCAGTGTCTGATTTCTGAGAATGGTTATTAAATATTAAATGGATGCATAATTCAGGCAATTAAGAAAGTAATCACACAAAGTAATGTAATGGAAGTTAATTATTACTGCATAAGCAAATAGTTCATTAATGCTAGTAGTTGCTATGGCTGCATTCTTAATACATGCAGACATGAAGCATAAATCCTCTGTGAATTCAAAGAGAAGTACTAGGAAGTGTGTTACTGCAGTGAAAGCACTCCTAATGAAAAGCATAAGCAAATAAGGTCAGATTGACCCTTGGCTTCTCTAAATAAGAATAATCATGACTTTTTTTACAGAAAGGGGAAAAAAGAATGTTCTCAGAACCATGCTGGCTGACCTGCCTGCCTTTAATTTTTTGTAACAATCTGTAGTTATAAATAATCCATAACTGAGATTCAAGGAGGAGCTGAAAGGAAATTCAGCTGCTTACATTAGGAGTTTGTGGTATCACAGGAACCTTCTTGTTTACTCACAGTGGGGTTTATTCATAAGATAGTCATTGATATGCAGAACTTTAAAAGATATTTATGATAGCTCAGACAATTCAAACCGCAGTAATATAGGTTGGGTATCCCTTATCCAAAATGCTTATGTGTTTCGGTTTTCTGGATTGCCTTGAGTTTTCCAGGCTGTATGGCAGTGTTCCAGAAGCATTCTCTCCTGACGTTTCACCCACATCTATGGCAGGCATCCTCAGAGGTTGAGGGGTCTGTTGGAAACTAGGCAAGTGGGGTTTATATATCTGTGGGATGTCCATGATGGGAGAAAGAACTCTTGTCTGTTGAGGCAAGTGTGAATGTTGCAATTGTCCACCTTTATTAGCATTTAATGACCTTGTAGCTTCAAAGCCTGGCTGAATGCTGTTTTGGATTTCATTTCCCCCCCAGATTTTAGAATACCTGTATTTGTATTTAAGTACAGAATGAGATATCTTGGAGATGGAAGTCAAGTCTAAACATGAAATTTGCATATATTTCATACACATTTTACACAAAATATTTGAAATAATTTTTCATAGGACAAATGAATAATCTGTGACATATTTTGAACCACCAGTATATTGAAACATATGCATATTGAACCATCACTCACTCATGTGGACAATTTTGGATTTTGGAGTATGTTAGAATCCCGGATAAAGGATGCTCAGCTTGCATTTTGAATTTGGCCCTACTGTGATGAGAAAGGACAAAGTCAGGGCAGATTCAGCTCACTTTTGGTGGCCTGAGTCAATCATATAGCATCCCCGTTCTTCTCAGCCACCCCAGTGAAAGTTTTAATACCCAAAGCTAGGCAAGCCATTTTGGCACATGAAGAAAACAAAAACCCACTTTTCCCTAAACCTGGCAGTGAGAAAAATAATAACCAACAAAATAAACAACACCTTGATCCCCTTTCATGACACTGAACGTCTGTGCTACTCTGTCTAATATGAAGGTCAGACTTCCTATTTTTTTAATGTGGCATTCCTAGAGTTTCCTAGAGTGAAGTGTTCATTATCTTTCTTTGCACTGGGGCCTTTAAACTTCTCTGTAACCTGGGACTTATCTGTGTATGTGTGTGTCCATTCTAATATGTGTGAGCTGGCAGGAGCCATCTTCCCAGTTCCTGCTAGCCTGGAAGATTTTGCTCTAAAGGGTCCAGGATGAAGAAGAGGAGAAAATCTTTGTGGTGTCAGCACCTTAGCAGGTCGGGGAAGGCTAGACTGGTGAGAGGTCATTTCAGTCTCTTTATTAGCAGCATGCTCTGAGCATCTCCCTGGATTGCTAAGCATCTGGGGTTGTTTCCCAAAAGCTCCCATGCCTCTGTGTCTTGAGTTGGGATACATGCATGTGGCCCAAAGGGTGCTGGATGTGAATCCGCTGAGAAAAACTCAGCAATATCAGTGTTCTTGTGAAATCATATCATATCAGAAGATATGGTGCTGATCTGTCCTGGTAATAGCTGAGGACTGCATCTCTTTTGACAGTGTGGGAGTTATCCTGACTTGATTTGAGACCTATTTCCCAGTCTTGGCACTGTTTGGATGACTCTGGTTGTGGGTTTCATATAAATTGACTCATTGTCAACTTCCCTCCATGCATGCATTTCAGCTGAAGCGTCTATGGGAAGATCTACACTAACGTATTATCCTGGGGCCCATCTGGCATGATGCATGTCAGATCAGTCCCAGATAGTTTACTCCAACATCCTGGCCCTTCTCATTCTCCACGTTTGTGGTGGTCTCCAGGTGCAACATAGGTCTTACCAGTTAGTTGTCAACTGCAGTGACTGGCTGGGATGATGAGATGATGAGGGAGAAGGGAAAGGAGAAACCACCTCTCCTGTTCCCTCCCTTTCCTGAGCTCTTTGTTGCCCTGGTCAACATCACTGCAAGTGATGTTTGACTGGCAGGATCCCTATCTTTCCCAGAGACCACCATGACAAGGAGAATAGGAGGGGACAGTAAGCACTGTCCTATGTCCCTGAACCATTCAAGCTTGGAAAACATGGGATAACTGTATGAGCAGTTGCAGCTGGAGTAGAATTCAGAACAACCCATGACTTTGGTTAACACAGATCAAAGCTAGATTAAAGTGGCCTTGCCCCACGCTACCCCAGATCAGCTCCATATGTAGTTTGGCGATTGTGGAGCTAATTCATTATTTTATTTATTTATTTGCAACATTTCTACTCCGCTCTTCTCAACCCCTGAGGGGGCACTCAGCGTGGCTAACAATGGCAATAATTCGATGCCGCAATATCACAATATAACAACAATATAAAACCATAAATACATAATAGATTAAAAACAATAACATTAATTATACAGTCTTGTAGCCATTTCTTTCCATTATCATAACAATCATATGGTCCAGTTCAATGTCCAAAGTGCCTTTGTGCCTGCTAGCCAAAAGCCTGGTTCCAAAACCACGATTTCAGTTTTTTCCTAAAGGAAAGGAGGGAGGACGCTGATTTCGCTGGGGAGCGAATTCCACAAGCAGGGGGTCACCACTGAGAAGGCCCTGTCCCTTGTCCCCACGAGATGTGTTTGTGAGTCTGATGGGACTGAGAGCAAGGCCTCCCCAGCAGATCTTAAACTACGAGACAGAACGTAGAGGGAGATACGTTCAAACAAGTAAGCTGGGCCGGAGCCGTATAGGGCTTTATAGGCCAGGGCCAGCACTTTGAATTGTGCTTGGAAATGGACCGGCAGCCAGTGGAGTTGACATAGCAGGGGTTGGTGTGCTCCCTGTATGGTGCTCTGGTGAGCAATCTGGATCCCTTTACAATAAATAGTCAACGGAGCTGTGCCCTAGATGACATATATATTCAATTTTCCATGAATATTTTGCCATCTCTTCTTCCTTACACAACAGGATGATACTCCATGCTACATTTAAAGCATGTCGCTCATTTTCCCATATCTAGCCATTTCCCCTCATAAATTTGCAGGGGCTAACCTTATGCAGGGGCTAAAAAGGAGGCTTATTGGGATCAGTAGAGGCCCTCATTTATTACTCCTTATATGGAAAGAGCAAGAGAAAGTGATTTTAAGGGGAGAAATAATGGTGGAGGTGAATGTTTAAACCCTTCCTACCCATATGTGGTGGTCTCAGTCTGGATTGGGCCATGCATGTTTACACAGACTTAAGGGTGAAAATGAGGCTCAGCTGCATGCATTGTATTTACACAACAGCCTTAGGCAGTAATCCTATATACATTTACAAAACCCTATCAAGAGTGTAAGCCTTACTTCTGAGCATAAATACACATAGAAATTCTTTTTGAGGCACTCATTGCATTTGCTTGTGCAGCTATAGACTGATCTATAAAACATTTATATCCTCACTCTTAATCAGAGACATTCCCATGAGGGCTGACAAATATAAACAGATAAGACCATAAAATGTCAGCAGTCACCAAATCACTACTCAGAACCACAGTCCAGAAGAGTAAAATTAAAGTTAAAGACTAATGAGAAAAGAGTATTTTCAACCTGTCCACCACCAGCCAAATTCTTCTTAAAATAATTTGTTAAAAGTATAGAGGAAGGGTTGTTTTAAAAGGTAATGTAATACAACCAGAAAGGTCCGCAATGCACATTGAAAAAAAGACCCTCACATCCCAGTAGAAATGAAAATGGTTGGTCCAAACATACAGTTCTCTAGGTTCTTGTAGGGTTTTTTTGGGCTATAGGGCCATGTTCTAGAGGCATTTCTCCTGACGTTTCGCCTGCATCTATGGCAAGCATCCTCAGAGGTAGTGAGGTCTGATGCCCCGAAATTGGAGAACTGGTGGAGTCAGGAGGCGCTTGGACGCAGAGGGAAGAGGCACGTGCTGCCCTCGTGGGTGAAGAGAGCCAGCGAGGAAGGGAGGTCTGACCTCCCTTCCTCGCTGGCTCTCTTCACCCACGAGGGCAGCACGTGCCTCTTCCCTCTGCGTCCAACCGCCTCCTGACCTCCCTTCCTCGCTGGCTCTCTTCACCCACGAGGGCAGCACGTGCCTCTTCCCTCTGCGTCCAAGCGCCTCCTGACTCCACCAGTTCTCCAATTTTGGGGCATCAGACCTCACTACCTCTGAGGATGCTTGCCATAGATGCGGGCGAAACGTCAGGAGAAATGCCTCTAGAACATGGCCCTATAGCCCAAAAAAACCCTACAAGAACCTAGTGATTCCAGCCATGAAAGCCTTCGACAATACAGTTCTCTCATTGCAACATTTCCACTGTCTACGAGCTTATTTCAGACATAAATCAAAGTTTTGGTTATGACCTATAATGCCATAAATGGCTCGGATCCAGGCTAACTAAAGGGTGGTATTATCCCACAAAACCATGCCTGTGCTCTGAGGTCTTCTAGAGAGAACCTGTTGTCTTCCCTACTAGCCTCACAAGTGCATCTGATGGGAAAACAGGAGATGGCATTCTCAGTGCCTGCTCAGAGACTCTTAAACTCCATAGAAAAGTTAGACGGACATCCTCCTTGCTCTCTGGCAAAGAAGGAGGGGGTGGGAGAGAAGAAGAAATAACGTAACCAGCAACCTGCACACTCTGCAAGGAGATTTTTAATATTAATTAAATGTAATTATTCATGAGAAGAAAAGAAAGCTTAGAGATGAAAATTATGCTGGGGAAAATGGAAGGAAAAAAGAAGAGCGTCCGCCCAAGGGCCAGATGCAGGCCTGTAGCCAGGATTTCATTTCGGGGGGATGCTAAATTTTTTCAGGGGGTGTTTCGGGGGGGGGGGGCTGAGTCTGAGTGAAAGAGGGTCTAGCCTAGCAAACCTTTTGTATCATTACCCCAATACCCCCATGCATATGGGATATATTGAGTATGGTGATCAGATCATGATATGAATAAACGTAACAGTTTAAATAATGCACCAGTAAGGCCTTTTCGCGAACCACCATGAGAATTTCGGGGGGGGGGGGGCTGAAGCCCCTCAAGCCCTCCCCCCCCCCCCGGCTACATGCCTGGCCAGATGGATAGATGGCATCCTTGAAGTGACTTAATTGACCTTGAAGGAGCTGGGGGTGGTGACGGCTGACAGGGAGCTCCGGCGTGAGCTGGTCCATGAGGTCACAAAGAGTCGGAAACGACTGAACAAATGAACAACAAAACAATTATTCAATGTAATTTAAATATTTATATCCCACACTCTAGCTAAAGATCCCAGAGCAGCATACAAGATGTATATTCATAGGTTTACCTCGGAGAAAACAATTATTTCTCTCTCATATACCTTTGTAATATTGGGAATTAACTGGAGAAGTATCATTAAAAACATAAAATGTGTTGTTTTTTTAAAAAAAATTGGACTGCATGTGCATGTTTTCAACTTTCCTGTAGTCTTAAGGCAACCTTATGAAAATGATAAGATTTTCTCAGGCAAGGAATACTCAGAGGTGGTTTTGTCTGTTCTTTTCTTTGAAATATAGCCTACAGCACCTGATATTCATTATCTGTCACCCATCCAAGTGATAGCCAAGGCTGACCCTGCCTAGCCTCCAATGTCAGACAGGATATGATGCCTTTAGAGGACTGTATAGCCCTTCATATATTCTCTATTTCTCTGTCACATTTTCAACCTAAATACTAAAGTTGCCAGATATACCCCCTTCCAAGACATGAGATTTCAAGTCCACTATGAACACCAAGAGACCACTCTTGGTAATGTCACGGGAAGTGGGGCCTCACCATGTCATAGAAGTGATGTTACCAAAGGGCAGGCCCTGCTAATGCCACTAAGCATAAAACACTAAGTATCAACCACAGCTGGAGAAAGTACACTATTTAGTTATTTTTAAAAAATCCTCCCGTCTAAGTGGAGAATACACACACATTGTTTTCAAAGACAGTGTTTTCATGCTGAGATTCCTTCCTCTAAGGACAGCAGAAAGTACCTTTTGTTGAGATTTTCTATCCCTGATCTACTAGGTCCTGGCCTCAGTTTTCCTGCTGTAATCCTGGCCCCAATGAAGCAGCCCATACAGTAAAATAAAGTATAACAATTGGTACCCTTCGTTAGGTTTCTTTGCAGTACTATTGCTAGTACTAGTATGTCCCAACTAAAATAACGAGATACACTCATTATAGGACTAATATAATATCCATGGAATTTCTGACAGCAGTGAATGAAAAATTCAGGAACAATGGGAAAAATAATCTTAGTAAGGTTCTTTAAAGGAGAATGCCCAGGGATAGTTGAGTAATGTCTAGCCTTGGCCATATAAAGCATATTTTTATCAGACTTTCTAAAGCCACGTTTGATGTTCCATTAGCAGCATGCAGTAGGCCCCTGTGTCCTCTGCATTACACTAATTGTTTAAGCATGACAGGTTATTACTTCAGTCAGAGGGATAATGTAGGTTGGAAAAAGTAGGGCACAAACACAATTTTCTACTTCTCAAGAAGCAATTATAAATAGATGAGAAGCCATAAAAATATTACACGTGGGAACTGATCTTCAGTGCCAATGAAACGGATGCCGCGGAAGTAAAACAAAGAGCAAGACAGGCCCAGAGCTGACAAATTGCAACTGGCGATTGCAATTAGCAATGGTATTCAGCAGGAAAATAGACTAGCGCACAACCAAATCAGGAAGGAGTCACGCTAGACATTGGCTGCATGCAGTATCTCCCCCCAGGCCCATCAGGGAAGCTGCCATCACACCAAAACCCTGAAAAATGATTTCCTCGCTTCTACTGCTCACTGTCAAAAAGTCAAGATTCTGTTCTACAAGACAAAAATTGTTTTTGAGATACTTTCTGGGCCTAGGGTCAGTCTGTCCATACATGACACTCACAGGAAATTATGAGGAATGTAGGATGAAAGCAGGGATGGCTGCCTCTGACTGCAGTGGAACGCACAACACATGAACAGCTTTGTTTTTAATTATATTTTGCCCCAAGTGACCATGTGCTATTATTTCTGAGAGTTTAAAGCTTTTATATAAATACAGGCAGTCCCCAAGCTACGAACAAGATAGGTTCTGTAGGTTTGTTCTTAAGATGAATTTGTATGTGAGTCAGAACAGGTACATTTTAAGTGTAGCTCCAGCTCTATCATTCTCCTTTCCCCTGCCCCTCTCCCCCTATATATGGATGCTTTGGATAGCACAGGGAAGGGGTAACACCCCTGTGGTGTTTGTTTTGATGTCTGTGCCTCTGTTCAGAAAGTTTCGCCTCACTTTCTGGCCCTGTGATAATTGAATTTTGAAACTTTTGGCTTGTTATGGAAACAAGGATTGGTGATAAAGCTTCAGTGGAGACACCTTTTCCCCATGATAACTCTTTCAGTGGTGAATTTCCCTTCCAAGGGGTAAATTTCTCTCACTTCCTGCGGTCTCACCTCTATTCGTAACTATGAGTCATTTGTAAGTTGGATATTTGTAACTCGGAGACTGTCTGTAATACATTTAGAAGCTGTATTACCATTTAAAATATAAGTGCCAGGTTTCATTATTATAATACAACAGCCAAAATCCTGGATGGGCATAACATAAAATTCTGCCCAGTTGGATCTACCCCCTTCCTATCCTGTAGGACTCCCACAGGACTGAATGTGCCTCAAACCACCTCATCATACAGGGCTAATTCCAGCAGCATATGCCAGTTAAACTTAGGTCATTCCATGAAGCCCGCCGGCGCCCATCAAATGATGCCGGCGGGGCTTCATGGATGATTAAGGGTGCATCCAGCACATACCGCGGCAACACGGGAGGCTTCCCATGTTGCCATAGGAAGCAATGGGGAGAAGTTGTGCAATCGACGCTTCCCTCCATGGGGACACCTGAATCAGGAGCCGCGCAATGCGGAGTGTGGGGCAGCAGGTTGACAATCTGTGTGGCCATGTGACAAGGTTGTATGTCATCCCTGCAGCCATTTAAGGGAAAAGTAGGGGGCAGTGGGAAGTCTTTGGTTCTGGGAGGTCCTAGAGTAGTGGTTCTCAACCTGTGGGTCCCCAGGTGTTTTGGCCTACAATTCCCAGAAATCCCAACCAGTTTACCAGCTGTTAGGGTTTCTGAGAGTTAAAGCCCAAAATATCTGAGGACCCACAACTTGAGAACCACTGATCTAGAGGAAGCCTTTGTTGTCATTTATCTGGATCATCAATCACACGACGTGAGATTGAGGTTGCGAATTTTTCCTTTCACTATGTCTTGTGCATCTGAACGAGAGACAGGGCCTTTTCTGTGGTGGCCCCTCGGCTTTGGAACACCCTCCCCATAGAGGTAAGATCAGCCCCCTCGCTGATGGTGTTTCGGAAAAGATTGAAGACATGGATGTTTAAACAAGCATTTGGTTAATCCGTTGCAACGAATTATGATGACTAAAGGACTGGTAATCATGGACGATGAATTTGGATTGCGACTCCAGTTATGAGATGCATTGGATGGTTATTGGTGGCCCAATAATTTGTATTGTATATGTGTTTTATGCTTTTAAACTGAATATTGTTGTTTTTTAAGTGTTGTAAACCACAATGAGTCGCCGATTTAGGCTGAGATATTAGCGGTATACAAGCGCATTAATAAATAATAAATAAATCTGGCCTAAATCCAGTTGCTAATTATAATTAAAGTAGATTTATTAAGTCAATGGGATTTACAAAAGTGTTGATTTACCATTGAGCACTTCATTCTGTTGGTCTGCTCCATTTGGGAATACCAAGTAGATATAGACTAATTGACAATGTAAAACCTAAAATCAGAAAATTAAGGCAAATTGGGGACAGACTCAGATAACCCAGTTGAAAGCAGATATTGTGGGATTTTCTGCCTTGATGCTTTGGGTTATATGACTGTGTGGAAGGTCCCTTAGATAACATGGCAGGGCCAAGGTTTTTTTTGGGGGGGGGGATATTTCCAAGGCCCCTTCCTCACAGCTGAAAAAAAATCCCACATTTTCTACTTTGAACTGGGATATATGGCAGTGTAGATTCACATAACCCAACTGAAAGCAGATATTGTGGGATTTTCTGCCTTGATATTCTGGGTTATATGGCTGCGTGGAAGGGCTCTGTAATGCTGCAGTCTATAGTGGGCTTTCCCACTATAGACTCCATGAGTTTACTGACAACACAGCTTTGGCTAATGAAATCTTCCATCCATTCAAGGTGAGATAACTGAAGAAACTTCAGGATCAACAATTTTATTGGTCATGGAGACCCATCCATGGATTGCCTGGAAGGTCAGTGAATCTTGGACACTGATTGGCTGCCTGGTCTGATGGGAATTTCAATAAACTGTTACTGGTTGAATTTGAAACTATCTGTTGCCTGGTGTGTTTGCTTACCTGGTAGAGTTTGGGAAAGGAATTTGGGCATGGCTGGGAGACAATGGACCTTGGAGAGGATTATCCCTGGTGTCAAAGTCTTGACAACCGCCCCCCCCCCCCCCATACAAGCAGAGCATACATAAACAGTCCTAGGTTGAGCCAGTAAGTTCACAGATTCACAGCCAAACAATCACAGGTACAGTATACACACGAGAAAAATCCAAATGTCAGTTCCAGGGTCAAAAGCCAATTACCAGAAATGTCCAAGATACAAGGTAGAGTCAAAGTCTAAAGCCAATGTTCAAGGATAGTCCAGGTTTTGGGCAGCACAAGAGATCAAGGATCTTGGCTCAAGCACTGACGTTGCAAGTAGTAACCAAGTAACAATCACCAGCTCCTTAAATCCTGTTACCTGTTACTGGTTTTCTCCTTAACTATCCCCAAGAACCTTTGCAGCTGAGACCTTTCTTTTCTAAATTCACAAAAGGCAGGGACAGGTAACTCCTCAGCCTCATCAGAAGAAGTCCTTTGCATTTGGTCAGTAGGTGAATTACTCACAAACTAGATATCACTTTAGGGTAGTAGTTCTCAACCTGTGGGTCCCCAGATGTTTTGGCCTTCAGCTCCCAGAAATCCTAACAGCTGGTAAATTGGCTGGGATTTCTGGGAGTTGTAGGCCAAAACACCTGGGGACCCACAGGTTGAGAGCCACTGCTTTAGGGCATGGCTGATCACTACTGGGCCCCAGATCTACTGCTGAGCCTTCTACCACCATTCCCTCATCAATGCTTTCCATGCTGTTCATGACACTTGGGAACACAGCTCATAATGGGATCCCCAGGAACCCTAATGGTCTTGGGATTTAGGAACCATGGCAGATATGACAAAGGGGTGAGGAAGTGAGTAAATGGGTTTTCGGTTCTTGCTGAGCTTGGAACCTTTGTGACACAGGGAAAACCAGCCGAAACCATTTCTCAGTTATAGGGTTGGTGCAAGTATGGGGAAGCTCCATGTGTTTTGGAGAGGGCAGAGTGGGACCTCGCAAGGCAATATATTCATTCCTGATTTTGGGGGGGGGGTCTGTTTTTGATAAAACAAATAAATAGAAAAGGATGGGAAAGGAATAAGAAAAAGGGAATGGCAAAGGAGAGAACCTACTATATGAATAGGACTAGGAAAATAAACTGATATAAGCTGACCAAAACCACATTTCTATATTTGATATTTTGATGATCGATACTCATGGGTTAAAGGGGGAGGGGGGGCATGAAATGTTGCTTTCCTATCTTGCATTATGAAATTCTTTCAAGAGATTGGATTCAAAAAGCCATTAGGAATCTGCGAGATTCTTCTCATTGACTTCCAAAGCCTTCAGAGCAAGTTCATAATGGCCACAAAGGCCATCCAGAGATTATTTGGGGGCATTATTGACAAGATATATACAAACTAACTGAGAAAGGCCTGTCTTACTGTTAAAGCAAAGTGCTGTGGGTCTAATGCCTAAATCTTCTATAGACCTCCTCTGGGGTTTAACATAAGCCTCATATCACCTGTACTCTTCCTTGTTAACAAAATCAATATAAAAGAAGTTTGAAAATATCCCAGGAAACAAAATTTCTTACCAATAGCTAGACTAAAAATTCAATTTTGCTTCCACTTCACCAAAGGATACATGAACATTATTGTTGCCACATTTGATAACTTTTCAGGAGATCCTAACGACGAGCAGCTTTTTCTAAAACAGGAAGTCCTGCAAAGCAAGGTTTACCTGGCACTACAGTTTCTCACGGCTCAGATGCCAGTCCTAGTTTCAGTGCCAGAAGGCAGCTGTCAAATATGTGAAGTGCCTCTGAATATGTACAAAATGCCTTCCTTAACGCTGTCATTCAACCTAAGACCTGGGGTATGGAACCATTCCTTCCAAGTCACACAATATACTGTACCCTCAAGGTGAGATTGAACTAACAAACATTCTCTCTCTCTCTCTCTCTCTCTCTCTCTCTCTCTCTCTTTCTCCCTATCTAAAGTTCAAATTCTGCATCATCTATCCTCATATACTGTCCAACATTTCATATACAAAAATCAGGACACATGTGGCCAAGCAACATCAGAATGTAGTCAAGTTTATGAATGAAGAACAGACAAGCAAGAAAAAGATGCAGCAGTTTGATTTGCCTGCTTCTGCATGGAAAGTCAAGACTCGACCCCATCACTTTTGTGCCCTCTTGCTGAAATAAGTTCAAACTGCATTTTTGCACCAGTTGAAGTAAGTTGCAGACAAAGAGGGAAAGTGGAAAAAAAGAGAGAAACTGGGAGTACATGTAGTCTGGCTTGACATCACTTTAAACTGTGATGGCTCAATGCTCAATCCTGGAATCTGTAGTTTGCTGAGGTACTAGTACTCTGGTATAGAAGGCTAAAGACCTTGTAAAATTACAACTCGTATGAATCCATAGCATTGAGCCATCACAGCGAAAGTGGAGTCAAATTGAAATAATTCTACAATGTAGAGGCACACTGGGAAATGCTAAGAAAATGGGACAACAGAGAATTAATTGAAACTATCAAGTTGGGTAGCAGTTCGAAAACATGCAAATGTGAGTAGATCAATAGGTACCGCTCTGGCGGGAAGGTAACGGCGCTCCATGCAGTCATGCCGGCCACATGACCTTGGAGGTGTCTACGGATAACGCTGGCTCTTTGGCTTAGAAATGGAGATGAGCACCACACCCCAGAGTCAGACATGACTGGACTTAATGTCAGGGGACTACCTTTACCTTTACCTTTTATCAAGTTGGGACACTTCAAGCTTCACTGTGCCCAGATTGTTTTCATAGTGTTTTTAAAAATGCTACCTGAACACACTGAAGTTGGGAGCTACGTTTAGGTGTTCCTAGCTTATACTTTGGTGGAAGGCCACCACCAAACAATATCAAAGGGCTCTAGAAAAGTATCTTGCCTCGAATTCTGAGGGGTTTCTGACAGTCACCGTTGAGAGTCCTGGCTTAGATGGACCAAGAGTCTGACTTGCTATAAGGCAGTTTCCTATGCTTATGACTAAGACTGGCTTTTCTGAGTTTATGCACATCTCTCTCTCTCTTTCACACACACACACACACACACACACACACACCAGTTTTTGGGCTTCCCACTCAGACCACACCCAACTACTGACCCGGGCCTGATCAAAATCATTTCTATTTTTGCAGACATTGTGCCTAAATCTAAAGCATCAGCACCAAACATGACATTATTTCTCTGAAAGTAAATAACTTTCCCCTGGGCATCCACTGCTAAACATTAATAAGCAAAGGATATGGTTGTTGCATTACAGCCTCATCCAAATTGGAACTGAACGACAATTTGGATACAAAATATTAACATTTGGCTCTAGTTTCTTCTGGCATAAACTTAATGAAGCACACAAAAGAAAGAAAGAGGATTGCCAGAATTTTGCTTAATATATTTGTTATTGTTTCTGTCTGGCATACCCAGCACATTAGTCCATTCCAGCATGCATGGGAACATTTATGGGTTTAAAATGTTCCATATTATTATACTCATAGGTCCCCTCAGTTAACTTGTAAGTGATCTTCAAAGCATCCTTGGCTCCTTAGTGGATGCTAAGCTCACTGTCTAGTAGCCAGCAATTGTCTGGGGTGACATTGGCAGAAGATCTTTCAGAAACAACAGCAGTGACACCATATTGCACAGGAGACATGGTGAACCCTTTCTGAATGTTTTTGACCATGAAACTCTTATGGTGAGACAATCCAAAATGAAACACGGAATGTAACTTCTAAGTTAGATGACCCTCAATATGCTCCTGGGATAGAGCAGGAGAGAACTATGGGCGGAAGATGAGACTCCTAGTTTGGATGACTCTCTGTGAACTATTGGGCTACAGCAGACGAAAACTACAGGTAATGCCTTGGCTAATGATGCAACTGGACTTAGGCCAAAAGGTGTTCAGCTGAGGACATGCTCAGAGATGAAAGGAAAGTCCAAAACTACACAACACATAATTCAGGGACAAGGACATGGAGTGTGAGAGGCATGAATCAGTGGAATGAGGTGAATGAGCGAAAATGGATCAGAATGGTACATTTTGCATTAGATAATGACACACAATTTGACTCAGTTGAGGACATGCTCGGAGATTGAAGGAAAGTCCAAAACTGCACAACACATAATTCAACACATAACAAGGACATAGAGTGTGAGAAGCATGAATCAGTGGAACAAGATGGATGAGTGAAAGTGGATCAGAATGGTCTATTTTGCATTAGATAATGACACACAGTTTGACTCAGGAAATGAAAATCTAAGAAGAAATGGGATGACATTAATAGTGATGAGAAATGTAGTAAAAGCAGTCAAAGGATATAACTGAATCATGTCTGACTGAATCATGTCAATATGGCTTCAGGGAAAACCCATCAATATAACTGTAATCCATGTTTATATTCCCACTCAAAGAGGCAAAAGAAGAAGAAAAGGAGATATTCTATGCTGGAGTTCAGATGGAAATTGACTGCACATCAAAACAGGGTTGTTAAAGACAATTGGAATGTGAAAGTAAGGAACAGAACAGAAGTAAAGACTGTGGGAAAATTTGGCCTAGGATCAAGAAATGAAGCAAGAGATTGACTGAATTTTGCAAGGCTAATGGTTTCTTCAAGAAACTCAAGAGGCTGTGTGCATGGACATCACTGTGTGGCCAATATAAAAACCAAATACACAATTAAAACCTGAAGATGGAAAAGCAATATTCTATCTCAAAAAACAGGAATAGATTTTGACACAGACCATGAACTGCTAATGTCAAAAAACAGAGTGAAAAAAGAACATTAAATCAACTATCATACCAAAATACAATCTGAAGAACATCTCCATATGATGCAATGTAAAAGAAGAAGAGATTTTCACTACTATGTCTAATTGATCAGACGTCAGAAGAACTCTGGACTGAAGCCAGATAGATTGTCAGGGAGGAATATAAAAAGACACTTTCTGCGGCCAAAAAAGAAAGAGAAGCCTCAGTGGATGAAGCTCTTGGAGCAGTTAAGGACAGATGGGAAACAAAAGTAAAAGATGAGAGAAATAGAGTCAGAAGCCTGTATTGTGTGTAGATCCCATCAAGGTTCCCCACCTCCTTCTATTTCTTTGTAGAAATCAATGAATTTGTAGTGGTTTGGGATATAAGTCTTTGATAATAAAATGTGAGATCAGAATAAAACAGTGATCATCAAGAGTCCAAAGTCACAAATTTAGTCTAAAGTCTCTAAAGAAGTGTAATACTTTATATAAAGTAAGTTTTGTAGAACATGAATTTCAAACTGCACAATTCTTTAAACAGATTTATAGATTTTCTATGTGCACATATTGAAAAATGCAAAAAAAAAAATGATAAAGCTATTTCCAAATTGTTATCCAGTATTAGTTCAAGAATTGGTCTTGTAATTTCTAAATGAACGAACACAAATAAGGACAATTTTACAGCCAGCCCTACATGTTTATAGCCTCAGCACCAAATATGAAATTATTTTTTGATGTTTGGTTGGGGGCACAGGAACTCCATAAAAGTGAAGTATCACAATTTTTAAAAATGCTATTGAAGAAACACCTGTAGGAATGCCTCGCTAGGAATTTCTAGTTCCTCCAGCATGACTTCTGCTGGATATTGCCCACAGGACCTAGGTATTAAAAGAGAAGTGTTCTCTCTAGGACAGTGGTTCTCAACCTGTGGGTCCCCAGATGTTTTGGCCTTCAACTCCCAGAAATCTTAACAACAGGTAAACTGGCTGGGATTTCTGGGAGTTGTAGGCCAAAAATATCTAGGGACCCACAGGTTGAGAACCACTGACCTAGAAATTTCCTAGAGCTGTGGGTCTCCAAGTGTTTTGGCCTACAGCTCCCAGAAATCCCAGCCAGTTTATCAGCTGTTAGGATTTCTGGGAGTTGAAGGCCAAAACATCTGGGGACCCACAGGTTGAGAACCACTGCTCTAGGTTATCTAGCATGACTATATGGTCACTATAGAGTTGTACTAGAGATCGCACTAGGGATTCATAGAGAGAATATTTTAGCCAAATCTGAGAATCAAATCCACAAAGTTGAAACCTTCAAATATGGAGGGCTAACTGTATATCAGTTTGTGCTAAATTAATCCCATTTAATGGATAAATAAGAGACTATAAATGCAAAAGATTTTCACATAGAACGCAGCATGGTGTTAAAAATATTTCAGGTTTACATTCCCTGGTGTAAAATAACCAAACCAAAGAGAACAATGGGAGACTGAGGGCTGTTCAAACAGAGTTTATTAAATATAGAGTATAAAAATGTCTTGGCATTGACTAGAAAGGGCAAACTCTGAAAACGTTGAGGTTTTGAATCAATTCTGCAAGGATATCTTCACTTCAGCCTCTGTCGGTTGCTGCTCTCCACTGGGATCTGGTGGCTTCCGTGTCTCTAGGGTGGTGAATGCCCTCTGGCTTTTAGTTAGACCTTTAAAGGAGTTATCCAGAGTGCTGAACTTTATCCTCAAAATTCACTATCCCACTGACATTAGAACAGTTGCTGTTGCAACTGCTGTCAATATATCATATGCACCAACTGTTGAGACCGATGAGGTTAGTAAGGAATTCATCTTTTTCTTTTTCTTTTGACTAAGAATAATTATATTTTAAATACACTTAGTGACCTGTGCTTGCAAACATTATTAGAATCGCTAAAGAATGCTAAAACAGGAGTGGGAAAGGTGATATGTGTGTGTGTGTGTGTTTTAGTTATAAAATTATGATTGAGAGGCTTTGTGACTCATTGTTTGCTTGTCTTTTAAGGTTTAAATCATTTTGCAAGATATCTTGCAAAATGATTTAAAATTGTACAGTTTAAAAACCCAAAGTCCATTATCTAAACCAGGGGTCCTCAAACTAAGGCCTGAGGGCCAAATACGGCCCTCCAAGGTCATTTACCCGGCCCTCGCTCAGGGTCAACCTAAGTCTGAAATGACTTGAAAGCACACAACAACAACAATCCTACCTCATCAACCAAAAGCAGGCCCACACTTCCCATTGAAATACTAGTAACTTTATATTTGTTAAAATTGTTCTTCATTTTAATTTTTGCATTGTTTTCAAGTGTTTTTTGCACTACAAATAAGATATGTGCAGTGTGCATAGGAATTCATGCATGTTTTTTTCAAATTATAATCCAGCCCTCCAACAGTTTGAGGGACTGTGACCTGGCCCTCTGTTTATAAAGTTTGTGGACCCCCGATCTAAAGTAATGTGCAAAATAGTGGCTTCATAGGTTCAGCCTGGGAAAGCTTGTATTTACTGGTGCACAAATGCAAAACAAAATCTCAATTATGTTGAATAAGTTACTCACCAAGAGTACAAACTTTGAGATGTCATAGAGTCATAAAATCCGAAAGCACTTCAAGTACCATCTAGTCCAACCTCCTGCTCAATGGAGGATCTCCAGCTAAAGTATCTCCAGCAGATAGTTGTGCAGCCTCTTTGAAAACATCCAAAGAAAGCGATCCTACCATTTCGCCTCTATTGGCTTTCATTTTAATTCCTGCTTAATTTCCCCAATTTTTCTAGGCCTTTTTGAGTTTGGTTCTTTTCCACCCTTTCTAGTTTTATGTCATGTGCAGACTTGATCAGGACTCCTCCCACCCTTCCATCTTAGTCATTGATAAAATACTGAAGAGTAAAGGCCCTAGGAGATAACTCTATAGCACTCCACTCCAGACCTCCTTCAGTTTGAAGTGCAGCCATTGATGATAGCTCTTTGAGCATGGTTTTCCAGCCAATTATGGCAGCCCATTTGTCAGTGTTCCCATTCACTCCACATTTAATTAGTTTGTTAGTCAATACATTATCAAATGCTTTGCTGAAATCCACATAAATCACATCCACAGTATGTCCACTATTTATTAAATTAGTGACCAATTTGAAAAAAAGATATAAGGTTAATTTGGCAAAATTTATTTTTGACAAATCTTGTATGGCTCCTAAAATATCACTGCATTGTCATGAGGATTCAAGCAAACAGACTCCTGTATAAGTTTTCTCCTGGCATTAAGTCCATTCATGTCCGACTCTGGGGATTGGTACTTATCTCCATTTCTAAGCCAAAGAACTGGCGTTGTCCATAGACACCTCCAAGGTCATGTGGCCAGAATGACTGCATGGAGCACCGTTACCTTCCCGCTGGAGCAGTATCTGTTGATCTATTCACATTTCATGTTTTCGTATTGCTAGGTTGGCGGAAGCTGTGGCTAACAGCAGGAGCTCACCCTGCTCGCTGGATTTGAACCGGCAACCTTTCGGTCAGCAAATTCAGCAGCTTAGCAGTTTAAACCACTTCATCACTGGGGGCTCACATATAAACTGGGGACTCATATATAACATATCACTGGGGTCTCCTGTATAATTCATTCTAAAAAAAATTATGATATTGTGGTCGGGTTGATTGGCCTGTAGTTTCCTGGATTTTGTTGTCTTCTTCTTCTTCTTCTTCTTCTTCTTCTTCTTCTTCTTCTTCTTCTTCTTCTTCTTCTTCTTCTTCTTCTTCTTCTTCTTCTTCTTCTTCTTCTTCTTCTTCTTGAAGAGAGGAACTATGTTTGACCTGTCTGTTTGCCAAATTTTCTCGCAAGTGATGGCAAGTCATTCAGATAGCCAGAAAGTCTCTTCAGTATTTTGGATATATGAAATCTTTTAGATTAGCTAGGTGATTCTTGATTAATTCCCTATCAATCTTGATTTGCAGTCCAGATCCCTTTCCAAGGTTTCTGCAACAACATGAAAGCAGACAGTTCTCTTTTGGAGAGGAAACTGAAACAACATAAGTACACCTGAATGTGTAGTTAAGTTCCAATTAGGCTAGAAGCATTGGCTAAAATGGATTTATCTTTCTTGACTCACCACTCAACAATTTATTCAACTGATTAACTCTAACCTAAAGGCACCAGATCCCATCTGATCTTGGAATCTAAGCAGGGTCAGTCCTAGTTAGTACATGGATAGGTGGAGTAGGCTATATTTCAGAATAAAGAACTGGCCAAACCACCTTGGAGTATTGTTTGACTGAGGACCCTTCTATACTGCCATATAATCCAGATTACCAAAGCAGTTGATCCACATTATCCTGGACAAGTCATATTCTCTCAGCCTCAGAGGACAGCAAATATAAATCCCATCTGAAGAAACCTCACCCTGAAAATCCCATGATAGGTTCACTTTAAGGTTGCCTTAAGTTAAAAATAACTTGATTGTAAAAGGGAAATGGAAAGTTTTCCCCCTGATATTAAGTCCAGTCGTGTTTGACTCTGGGGGGGTGGTACTCATCTCCATTTCTAAGCTGAAGATCCAGCATTGTCCATAGACACCACCAAGGTCATGTGGCTGGCATGACTGCATGGAGCGCCATTACCTTCCCGCTCAAGGGCGGCTCAACCCATTACGCAAAGTAAGCATTTGCAATATAGTTGATTTTGCCCAGGGGCGCTCTTGAGGCACTCTTGGGGGAAAATAGACCTTGGCATATGCGAGTTGTAGTTACTGGGATGTATAGTTCACCTACAATCAAAGAGCATTCTGAACTCCACCAATGATGGAATTGAACCAAATATGGCACACAGAACTCGCACGATGAACAGAAAATATATATCAGTGATTGGTTTGGGGGGGGGGGGGCAAAATACTGTTTGCTTACAGTTGAAAATTACCTAAAGCCACCTCTGTTCCCACTGGAGTGGTACTGATTGATCAACTCATATTTGCATGTTTTCAAACTGCTAGGTTGGCAGAAGCTGGGGCTAACAGCGGGAGCTCATCCAGCTCCCTGGATTCGAACATGCAACCTTTCGATCAGCAAGTTCAGCAAGCAGCTCAATGGTTTAACCCAATGTGCCACAATACACAATAAAATTTACGCAATACACAATAAAATGTACACAATAACATTTTGCATACTGGCCCTGTAAGCACTGTATTGATAAGATTCTTGCCTTGGACAACATGATAGAGCTGTCAGTAAGCAAAGCCCAGCTCCCCCATGTTTCTCTGAATCACACTACTTTCTTTCTCATGTGATCATGTTGGAGATACACTATTTGGGTTTGGCCTTCTTATTTTTGGTGACCTGATCTCTGCATCATTCCAAAGGCTGTGCCTATTCTGCTCTGGAACAAACTCGGGTCATTCCATTCCAAGCTGGAGTTCTCACAAAGTTGTCTGAATCAGTTTGCTTTATTATTTGGGATTTAGCTGAATTAGTTACACACCCAAGTAAATGGCATAATTAACGCATTCTGTAACCACTTGAAATCTTTGTCAAAGGACTCTTTGTTTGATAACAGCTGGCCTACTGCTTACAGATGTTCTGTGAAACTTTCTCAGAAAAAAATGAGTTGCTTTGCTTCATCTCTACCAATTCTACCAAGTGTCTTGCAGTGACAGTTGTGTGAAACTGTAAAAAAATTTCTAGACTTCATATTTCCATGGAGTTCTGAGAGCCCTTGAATCTAGGCTGGAAAAAGCAATTACTGTTACTGCTGTATTCTCCTCAGTATACCCTTCTGGTCTTTATTTTTTTTCCAACAAAATTAATCGCACCATTTAAATAACTGTAATCTTGGAAACAATGCTTCCAATTGGCCCGAAAGGAATGTCAAGTAGCATTTATTGGTAAGTCATTCCACTACAGGAACTTGCTTTGATTTAGTGACATTGCTTGTGGTTAAAAGCTTTCAGCAAGGCCACACACATACAAACGATGACTGGTGATTTGGATAATTAGTAGAAATGGCTGAGCCCTGTCTCTTCCCAAGGAGGTTAGTAGTGACATGCAATTAAAAATGAGCTGTAAAGGTAATATCGTGAAGATAAAACTAAGGGAGTGGATCAGGTTGAGGACAATCAACAAATAGCGAGTTAGAAGAGAAAGCAAGGTGTGTGAATAGTTTAGTATAGCTATGGTTCACAGATCAGTTCAGGCAGAGTGCCATTTAATTCTTAAAGACTTGCCCCTTGTCCCATCACACTTGCCCACCACATGCACTCAACATTTCAAAGGACAATTCCTTATTTGCGAGGCCGTGAGGAGATTGCCCTCAATTTGAAGGTCTGGACAAATCAGGAGGAATTTAACCTACACTAGGTATTTCCCCAAGTGCATATGTAAATTATATGTTCCTCTCTGTTCCCTTTCTCTCCATGCATTGGTGATGTGTACCCTCTATTTTGAGAAGGCATAAAATGTTTGCCATTGATGTCATTCATGTTGAGGGTTGTAAATGTAAATAAACAGAAGCTTTACCACAGTTTCTGAACCAAGATATACCCTGAAATATAATAAAGTGTCATTCGGGCTTCTGTAACAAGTAACAGTATCTTTACTTCAATTCAAAAGATCAAACAGGGCAACAATATATACAGCAGTCTCTCTGAATTCACACAGAGAACAGAGGGAATAAACAGTCCTTTTAAAATATGCTTCATGCTTTCCTGTCTTCTCATGATGTGGCCAAAGTACTTCAACTTTGCCTCTAATATCCTTCCTCCAGTGAGCAGTCGGACTTCACTCCTGGAGTATGGGCTGGTTGGATCTTCTCGCGGTCCAAGGCACTCTCAGAATTTTCCTCCAGCACCACAGTTCAAAAGCATCTATCTTCTTTCGCTCAGTCTTCCTTATGGTCCAGCTCTTGTATCCATAGGTCACTATGGGAATACCATTGCTTTAACTATGCGGATCTTCGTTGCCAGTGGGATGTCTCTATTCTCAGCTATTTTATCAAGATTGGTAATTGCTCTCCTCCCAAGAAGTAAACGTCTTTTGATTTCCTGGCTGCAGTCTGTGTCTGCAGTAATCTTTGCACTTAGAAATACAAAGTTTGTCACTGCCTCCACGTTTTCTCCCTCTTTGCCATGGCTTGCTAACAATCCCCTAAAGTTGGGGGTGGTTGGCAACTTACATCATCACTACTTCATTCCCTGAAGCTGTGGGGAGTGGCGTATCCCCCCCCCCCCCCCAAAGTCTGTTGCTTTGTGGACTTTGGCCAGGGATAGTTGGTGACTGAAATAATCTCTACTCTGCTCCATGTGTCTATGGAAAAGGCACAGCAGCAGCACTCTCTACTTGCTGCCAGCTCCCATAGAGATATTAACAGTTTTTTCACATTTGTGGGAGTTTGCTGCACCTAACCCCAGAGAATCTGGACATAACGAGGTATCATGGAAATGGGACCCAAGTCTAAACACGAAATGCATTTATCTTGCATAAACACTTTGCACATATAGCATAAAGGTAACTTTATACATAATGTTTTTAGTAATTGTATGGAGCCCCCGGTGGTGCAGTGGGTTGAAGAGCTGAGCTGCTGAACTTGCTGATCGAAAGGTCGCAGGTTCGAATCCGGAGAGCGGCATGAGCTCCTGCTGTTAGCCCCAGCTTCTGCCAACCTAGCAGTTTGAAAACATGCAAATATGGGTAGATCAATAGGTACTGCTCTGGTGGGAAGATAAGGGCACTCCATGCAGTTATGCTGGCCACATGATCTTGCAGTTGTCTATGGACAATGCCAGCTCTTTAGCTTAGAAATGGAGATGAGTACCAACCCCCAGAATCGGACATTACTGGACTTAATGTCTGGGGAAAAACTTTACCTTTACCTATGGAAAGAAAACAAAGTTTGAGCACACTGAACCATCAGAAATCAAAATGTGAGCAGCATCTTAAGTACCTTTCTTTAGTTCACTAGTAAGAACTGTAAGATTGCAAGCATCAGGTTCAGAGCCTTTTCTGTGTTGGGTTCAGTTTTTTGGAATGCCACATCCACCCACTACAAATAACAATAACTATTTGTTTCTCTTTTAGGACACACCACATTGCTGCTTCATTCTACCTCATGATCAAAGCAGGCCTCTCTGCCTGGTTCAATTGAATGTTCGGATCCATAGCCACTTGGTAGACCTATAATACAAGATGAATTCACTCCATAGGGTTGTATTTGCTGTAGAACTCTCAATGAAAAAGAGACAATTGTCATATGAACGGTCCCCAGAAAAGAGTTCTAGGAAATGAAGTTGACATTTTTATCATCTCTTGCTTAGATAGGCTTGCTGTTGCGGATGCTTTGCAATGTTATTAGACAGTTTCTGTTCATGGTTGACATCGTTTTGGTACTCATCACATAACTCCCAAGGACACAATTACAAAGTGCATAAAGTGTATTAAGATTCTTTCATGGCCCTGTTGACCAAAAGCTGTTAGCAATCAATAAGTATTAGTAATGCCTCGGGAACAGATGGTATATTTTCGAGACAGTCTCATCATCTCTGACTAACACACACAGACTGCTTGACTAGCTCTCTCTTGAATTAGCCTCAGCTAGCATTGCTGAAAGGACAAGGATTTCTTCTTAGCAAGGATTTCACCAGGTTGGCAGACCATGGAAAGGTATCATTGGCTATAAGGGGACCAAAGACCTAGGAAAATGCTTTGTCCCGTAGCAAAATGTATTCCCCAAGCTGTTTCAAATGCCAGCTAGGAATAAAATGTGACCAGAGCAACCAAACATGACAAAACTCTGCTATTTATATTCAGACCAGTGAAATGGGGGGAGGGGACCCTTAAAAGACAGTTATCTTGATACTTCAGACACGTCAAAACAATTCACCACATTTCTTTTTCTTATTTATTGCACTATTACACTGTGGCCTTGACTCTTTGCACTGAGTTGGATCATAGCGCCAAATGGTGCTGTTAAGTCCTAAAATGGCTCCTGCTGATCCATGAACCATATTGAGAGCTCTGTTCTGTGTGTCTCAGACAGGTTATCATGTTTAATCAACTCATTGTTAGATATTTTGTAGTGGTTTCTCTTATAAGGAAAAGGAGAGAAATGTATACATGTTTTCTATCCAAGAGATCTCAACATAATTTGTGACATTATATTTTTCTCCAGCTGTCAATCACGTCCAGGACCAGAAGCAGAACAGCAAAGGATATTCCCTGCCAGCTACAACTATTTATCGTTATTTTGATAATGGCAGAGCATCCTCCACCTCTACTCACCTCAAAAAGACAACATTAATAAATTAAGTGGCTAATGATTTCTTTCCTTTTCATGCCACCTATCAATGCTTTTGGATTGCTGGGTGGCATGAAAAAAAAAAAGGGGGGGGGGGAAGTCTCATATAATAATAATAATAATAATAATAATACTTTATTTGTACCCCGCTACCATCTCCCCAAGGGACTCGGTGCGGCTTACATGAGGCCAAGCCCACAACACATACAATAAACAAAGCAATAACAATAATCAATACAAACAGTTAAAATAAACTCAAAACAGAAAATACACATAAGCAATAACAATAACATATCGCAACATACAACATTTAAAAACCTATGGCCGGGTCAAATGTAATAATTCAAATTTAAAATAAAAAAGTGCTGGGCATGAACAAGACAAGACAAATTAAAATAGGGTTTTCAGAGAAAGATGAGGGTGCGCAGACAACCCTGAATCAATATTAAAGTGCATATTGCTAAGAGTTTTCCTTATTCTGGGAAGGCACACTGGATTACAGAACAGACCATTACAATGCAATCTAGTGTAATTACATTGGAGGCAGTTTTTGCTCCACTGGCATTCAGTTGCATTTAGGCCATTAGGATCATCAATATCTACAGTAATTATTCCAATAATGGTTCCTATTTAATAATAATAATAATAATAATAATAATAACAACAACAACAACTTTATTTTTACATCCCACCACCGTCTCCCCAAAGGTACTCAGGGCTGCTTACAAGGGAACAAGCCCGAAAATATATACAATAAAGTAAAACATACAAAATCAAATAAAATGAGAACATATTAAAATCAACAACAACATCAGTAAAACAGTTACAAACACCAGTGCACATTTTAAAAACAGTATAATGACTGAAAGATTAGGTGCTAAGTGCAGAGGAATCAGGCAATATGCAATCGCTCCTAGATAGGGCCCAGAGAAGTGCAAAATATGATTAAATTCAGTGTGGATCACAGCTGGGAGGGTGATATCCTTAGGCATTTACAGTAGATCGATCCAATTCTCATGGAGGTTTGCAAATATGTTCATACTACCAATCTCAGGAACCTCATTCAACACTCTGAAGTCACCCAGGTGTGATAGTGATGCAATGGGTTACATCCTTGTGACTGACAGGTCGGTAGTTCATCCGGGGCAAGCAGATTGAGCTCCCTCTGTTGGCTCCAGCTCCCCATGTGGAGACATGAGAGAAGCCTCCCACAAAGATGGTAAAACATCAAACATCTGGGCATCCCCTGGGCAATGTCCTTGCAGATGGCTAATTTTCTCATACCAGAAGTGACTTGCAATTTCTCAATTTACTCTCTCTCACACACAAAACACCAAGGTGTGAAACTCCCTCCCACATGGATGTTGGTGAAGCAGACTTCTATAGGTTGGCCCTCCTGCCCTCTTTGTACTTTCCTTTTGAGTCCCTGCATAGAGTTATAGCCCATACTTGGACTTGGCAACCTGTACACGGGGATGAAAGAGCCAGGGTTTGGGGCTTGGCTCCAACTTACTATTTTATGTATTTTTTAATGAGTCTTTATGTTTGTATTGCCTCTGCTGACCTGAGGTGGATATGGCTGCTGTGGGGATTGTTGCTCTAAAACCCAGTGCTAGAAGACAAGGACACAGGGCCAGCCTATGATTTTATTTTTATTTACCTATGATATTTATATGCCTCTCCACTATAAAAAGGTTCTCAGGTTAGCTGATACAATAAAACAGGTTTAAAAGAAGCATTCTCTTCCAGCAAAAGGAAAGGGCAAGTCTTTGGAATTCAGTGTATTGTTGAAGCCTTTCATGGCTGGAATCATTGGGCTGTTGTAGGTTTTTCGGGCTATATGGCCATGTTCTAGAAGCATTCTCTCCTGACACTTCGCCTGCATTTATTGCAAGCATCCTCAGAGAATGTGAGATTTCACAACCTCTGAGGATGCTTGTCATAGATGCAGGCAAAACGTCAGGAAAGAATGCTTCTAGAACATGGCCATATAGCCCGAAAAACCTACAACAACCCTTTGGAATTCACTTTATCAACATAGGAAATGACTAGGCAAAGACCTGATTCAAGGATTTCTTTTCTCCCCATTAAATCCCATTGGGGTGTGAGTGTGTGAAGGGAAACAAGGCCTAGGACAACTCTTTGTAAAGTATACTTCTGAATACTGAAGATTTCTGAAAGCAGCAATTATCCTTTGGGGAGGTAAAAAAATGTTGGAGCAGCGAGGAAATCAAAGAATGGGATGGGATGACTCCTGGGCTATAGTATTCCCATCAATTCATCCTTGTTCTGCCTCCTGATCTATATATTCCAGGGGCTGGTCTAAATACCCTACCTAAAAGTACTAGATCCCATCCGATCTTGGAAACTAAACAGGGTCAGCCCTGATGAGTCTTGGATGCAAAACCACCAACAAATACCAAGTTCTTTACGGTTTATGGCAGAGCACGGGGCCAGGAAAATCACCTCTGAGTATTCTTTGCCTGTAGAAACCTTACAAAATCCATGTGGTTGCTATAAGATGACAGGTGACTTGAAGGTATATACACACAGTGAGGTACATACTTTAATGGTTGTACGAAGGTTTAATGAATTCTCACTTTTGTGAAAGCCAATTAGATTTGGGTAGGTGTGAAATTCAGACTATCCAATGGTTTTGTCAGCAACTTTCTAAAATTAACATCCCCCCTCCAAAAAAAAAATATTATGGAAATACTTTACCAAAAATATCTAATGTAGAAGAGGTTTCCTTGTGATAGAAAATTTCCGTTGTGCTTGTCAATGAAGTGGCAAACTACTGAGTTGGATGCTTTCCCCTTGTTTCCTTTCTTTTCAAGACAAGGTCTGTACAAGTTGTTATGCTATCTGAGTTTACATTTTAAAAACTCAAAACAAATGGATATAATAAAAGCAGTTACTCCCTTTGGTCTTAACCATTTTTTTTTGTTAACAGGAGCTGTGATCAAACAATTCCTTTAGCTACATTTGCTTCCCATGAAACGAGCCATTTGAGAAAGCTCTTCCATGTATCTCTGTTTGTTTAAGTTGGCTCCATCCCTTTGATCTCATATTAACATACCTTAATGGCAGGTAATGATTGATAATGGTGTATTGTAAAGTTCAGGTAATAAATACTGCTTTTCTCATAATAATGCTGAATAATGTACTTTTTATGACCTAGTTTGATGGAAAATTTCCTTGTCAGCTCTGCCTAATTGTCCAAACAAAGCCACCCATTACTTGAAGAAATACATGTCTAACTTAGACATATTAATTAGGGTCATGACTGAACTACACAGAAGAGTATAGCAACACTTTTGTTATGTTTAAATGTAATCTTTGGACAGCAGTCTTAATGCTAAGCTAAAGTTTAATGGCCAAGCCTTGTTTACACTAACTTCCAACCTCCTTCCCAATGCACAGGCAGAGATTGGAATCTATCCTCTCTTGGCTGAGAGGTGGAATCAGGAGAATCTCTTCCAACAGGTCTCAAAAGGTCATACCTAATATGTGTGGGAGGGAGTCCCCAAAATCATAAAATCAGATTTTTAACCATGCACACATGCTCACACATGAGAAAATGTTGGAAAATTGGTATTCCATACCTTCCCTGACTGTACTTCACATTGTTTAACATGATCTTCCCTTCCCCTCCTCCCATTTGCAGCTTCCAGGTGTTCTTTCAAATCTGCCCAAAAAAGAGGGTTGTAGGCCAGATTTGGAAGAAATGAAGACTTTGAGGCAAGGACTGATGATGCATTCTACCATTTTGCTGACAAGCAGAGATGGACACAACCCAAGATATTTGTAGTCAGTCAATATCACAACTGGAAAAATTACTTTTCAACACTAAAACATCCAGTTGTCCAGAAAGTTATGTTTCCAATCTGTGAATGGTTGCCCAGAAATGTGTTGGCGAAGACTTTCATGGCCAGAATCACTGGGTTGGTGTGAGTTTTCTGGGCTGTATGGCCATATTCCAGAAGCATTCTCTCCTGACGTTTCAGCCACATCTATGGCAGGAATCCTCAGAGGTTGTGAGGTATGTTGAAAACCAGGCAAGTGAGGTTTATATATCTGTGGAATATTCCATTGCATTAAATTTAGAAATGTGTTCACTTGATACTGCAGAATTGTATATGCTGAAATGTTTAGAGTCTACATGAGTCCAATAAGTGTTCATGGTACTTAATCTTCAAAATGAAGTGTTGTTTTGATTTTTTTTTAAAAAAACAACCTAATTACCATGTACACTTATGGATAAGTTGAGGACAGGTTGTTGAGGACAGGATTTGGGGCCTAAATATGGATTTTGATATAACCTACGGATAAATGAAAGATTGTTCTGCGGAGAGGAGAAAGCACTAATGCTGTCACAGGAGGCCAACAACTCATGAATGCTGCCACCCATCCATGCATTTCCTCATCCATGAAATCAAAAAGGGCAGAAGGAGCAGCACAACATATAGACCAGAGGGGGTTAGTGCTTCTTTTGGGTCTATACTGACCACATAATACAGTTTCAAATTGTATTATTTGGAAGTTTAGATCAAGCCACAGACAACTGTGACATCCCTCTCTTTCAAAGGTTACAAATTGTTATTGAGTCATATTTTAAGCATCACAAATCTACATGACAGATTTCAAGTGGTGCATTTGAAAACATGATATGGTATATAACACAGACTGTAAAATTCTAAACAGGGTATCACTTCATGCTTGCTAATCTCTCTGACCCTACAATGTGGGGCAGGCAGGCAGGCAGTATGAAAATGCATCTATAATATCGGTTTTACAATATGTGATACAATAAGACCCCCATAAGCACAGAACCCATACCTGTGGTTTCACTTACCTGCATCCAGGGAAACAGCAATCTCTCTAGGAATTTGCTAAGGCCTCCAGGTGACTCTTTGGTATTCTTCCTTAGAAGCTAGCAGGTTTGGAACAATGCTGCATTTATTTTTCTTGTTTATTTCTGTTTTTCTACTCTACTTGCCAGCCTCAGCACAACCATAATTTCTCATTAGACAAAGGTCCCCACAACATTCTAAATTTCTGTCCTGTTCCACTCCTTGCTTTTTCCTGAGAGTACTTAAAATGGAAAACAACACAGTCTGAGTTTTCCTTTTTCAACTGACTCAGAGGAAAGCAAGTTGGTATGTCCATTCATAACACCATTCTACATTGAAGTAGCAGCCCCAGTTTAACCCCACACCTGTTTTCCAGGAAACCGGGTGGTGGTGGTGGTGGTGGGGGGTAAATGACACTATGATACATCACATTATCCTTGAAGATTGAAAAAAACTACATAATATTGTATATTTATTATGTCATCACATGTTTGAAACTGGAACACCTGCTCAACCGTCTGCATCCCATTTCAAACTGAGGAGGAAAATGCAAAACATCCTAATGTATGTTATATGCTTTGGAGTTTGAAATGCAGGAATGAAAGCTAATGCTCATGTACAGGACACATTCTACATTTCATGTTTAGACTCAGACTCAACCCCAGCACCTGGTTTTCCAGCTAGGACAGAAGTCCAGAGAGTGAACTAGCACCCTTGAAATGCAGTGCTCTACTAGTTTACATTCCCAGGGTACAGAGAGAGCATTTAATACAAAATCCATCATGATATCTTCCTAACCAATACTACTCAAATACCTCTACCAGATTTCAATCAATGTTATGAATAGACCAAATTGTGGGGATAAATGTGAAGCCTACACCAGTTAGGGAACTGAAAAAATATGTCACTAAGATTCCACTTTAGCTGCCATGGTTCCGTTCCAGGGAATCTTAGGAGGAGCATTTTCTGAAAGTATTATCAAAATCGGACCTTAAAATTATGAACCCCACAGCCTTCCAGATAAATTAGGGTGCCCATGTGGACCTCATTCCTAGTTCCAGAGTTATTTTTATTAACACCCCCCCCCCCCCAAATGCTGCACAGAAACCATACAAACCTCAAACCTCAGTGGATGGCAACATTTTACAACAACCCGGTAAGACATAAGGAACATACAATGGTCTTATGCAAGAGCCTCTGTGTCTTTTTCTCTTTTTCCTGATATGATCTGGTTTATTCATAGGAATGTGTCTTCTTCTCTTCCACCAAATTGGGGCCCCTCTTAGAGCTGCCATTGAAATTGCTAATATCCTGAGCACCTTTCTGTTTACCTGACTGGCATCCATTGTATTAACTGGTGCTGAGATATCAAAAGCCATTTCAGGCCATTATCTCCTGTTCCACTGTGTTCCTTTCCAATCACGCCCCTCTCCTGGGCAAATCAATAAACAGACAAAAATCTTCAAAACAATCCAATGACAATTTATAGAAGCTTACCACCATGGCCAGGACCAACCAGTGATCACATCGAATGGAGCCCCAGCCCAACTAGAAACCGGATCCTAGCCGGTCACATTTTTGACCAACCAGAAACCAGGGTGGTACTCCCGAATAGTTGTCAAAGTGCTATGAATAAATCTGGATGTTTGCAATTACAGTATGTCAGTTCTTGGAGCACTGAGTGTCTCTGCTGACATACTCTTTTGCCACTGAGAATAAAGCCTCTGATTTTGCTTTCAACCCAACTGTGTCTCAGCTGGCCTTCTGGAAGCTTGAACTCATGGTTCTAGTGGAAGCTGAAATCACATAACAAAATGGCATTTAGAATCTTTATTGAAAGAGCTTGTCCCTTTTGATCAGATTAGAAACTCCAGAATTCCATAGGATGTATCCGGGGCAATTAAAGAGTGAGTAGGACCAGGGTTTGGTTTCTTGCCCCAGGTATTTCTGCAGAATGACAACTGTACCGATCATAATCTCATGACAACAGTATCTTAGTTCTTTGTCCTGCAGCAGTCAAGGAAGTTAGCTTTTCTATGTGAGGGATAGTCAAGTTCTGTTCAGATTTAGGAGTGTTCTTAAAATTGGGCTAGAGAAGCTCTTAAGCTGAAGACCATATTCATACAACAAAGGCATAGGAGCCAATGTTGTTATGATGAGTCTGTAAAAAAAACCCATAACACTCCAGTACAACTCCCGTATGTGGGGGATATGTTCCAGAACTTTCGCAGAAACAAGAACTGGAAAATTCCTTCAGATAACATATTTGGTCAGATGTGGGTAGTGAAGCCTGTGGGATTTCAGTACACAAAAAAATTATCAGAGATTGAAGTGGTATAAGAGCAACTTCAGGAAATAAAGCCTGACTGCTCACTGGAGGGAAGGATATTAGAGGCAAAGATGAAGTATTTTGGACACATAATGAGAAGAGAGGAAAGCCTAGAGAAGACAATCCGGAGTTTTGAGGTGCGATGTCATCTGTACGCAGATGATGTCCAACTCTATCACTCTTTTCCACCTACCACTAAGGAGGCTGTTCAGGTCATGAACCGGTGCTTGGCCGCTCTCTCGGACTGGATGAGGGACAACAGATTGAAACTAAATCCAGACAAGACAGAGGTACTCCTGGTCAGTCGTAAGACTGAACAGGGTACGGGGTTACAGCCTGTGCTGGACGGGGTCACACTCCCCCTAAAAGCTCAGGTATGCAGTCTGGGAGTTCTCCTGGATTCATCGCTGAGCCTGGAACCCCAGGTCTCAGCGGTGGTCAGGGGAGTTTTCGCACAATTAAAACTTGTGCGCCAGCTGCGTCCGTACCTTGGGAGGGCTGACGGCCACGGTAGTACACGCTTTGGTTACATCCCGCTTAGATTACTGCAACGCTCTCTACGTGGGGTTGCCTTTGAAGACTGCCCGGAAGCTGCAGCAAGTCCAACGCACGGCAGCCAGATTACTAACGGGGGCTGGGTACAGAGAGCACACCACTCTGCTGTTACGCCAGCTCCACTGGCTGCCAATTAGCTTCCGAGCACAATTCAAAGTGCTGGTGTTGACCTATAAAGCCCTAAACGACTCCGGCCCTGTTTACCTCTCCGAACGTATTCTCCGCTACGAACCACCGAGATTACTAAGATCATCTGGAGAGGCCCTGCTCTCGGTCCCACCAGCCTCGCAAGCATGGCTGGTGGGGACGAGGGACAGGGCCTTCTCGGTGGTGGCCCCACGACTCTGGAACTCTCTCCCTCTGGAGGCCAGAACCGCCCCATCCATCCTAACATTTAGGAAACGGGTGAAGACGTGGCTGTGGAGTCAGGCCTTCGAGGAATGAGACAACACCATAGGACTCTGGATGGAAGTGGATATAGATCCATCTTATTAGGACGGCTGACCATTGTAGTTTTATATTTAGTGTTTTTAAAGTTGTTTTGTAATTTGTGATATATGATATTTTAATGAATGTATATGTTTTTATGGCTGTAAACTGGGCTGAGTCCCTCGATGAGGTTGAGAAGCTCGGTATACAAAACTGTGAAATAAATAAATAAATAAATAAATAAGACAATGATGCTGGGGAAAATGGAAGGCAAAAGGAAGAGGGGCTGACCAAGGGCAAGATGGATGGATGGTATCCTTGAAGTCACTGGCTTGACCTTGAAGGAGCTGGGGGTGGTGATGGCCAACAGGGAGCTTTGGCGTGGGCTGGTCCATGAGGTCACGAAGAGTCGGAGTGGCTGAACGAATAAACAACAGGAGTAGCTTCACTCCTTTTTGCAGACTCTGTCAAATTATCATCAGATGATCTCACTAGTGGTGCAATAACACAACAACAGGAGAATGGACACAATCATAGGGGACACATATTTTGCCTCTAGGTGCCCACAGCAGAAATTATTACAAATAGAAGATGTGTTTGCTTAGACAACTTCATATGAAGCCCTACAAAGCACGTGTGCACCTCTGAGATAAAGGAAGTGCTGGTGAGCATGCTGATGAAGAAAAGAATCCAACATATCTTATGCTTCTTCCAATAAATCCATACAGAATGGGAGGGGATCACTTAGGATCTCAAGGTATTTTGTTTTGTTTTTATTTAGGTGTGTGGGTGTGAGGGAAGAGTGCTGGTGGTGTTGGTGGAGATATTTCAGAGAATTTCAGAATGGGCTCCTGAGTTTTCTCCCCAAGGACCAGAGAAACTGTCTTGTCAGATCATCCAGCTGTTCATTCATCTGATCCACTATCCTGTCTCAGAGGGCAGTAGACATTTTAACTCCCACATGGGATAACAGCATGATCTCTTCCTCTGAGGGGGAGTCTGATCTCTTTTCACCTGCATCATCTGGAACTGGAAACCTTGATGGTGCTTTTCTCCTTCGCTATCGCTGACAAGCAGACGGGAGTCTGCCTGGCTTTCCTTTCTTGTTTCGTGTTTGCCTGCTGGTGTTTTGTGATAGCCACCAGCAGAGTCGGCTTTTGAACATGGAAATTGGCAAGAAAAATGGGCCCAGAACTGACTCTTCCCATTGGCAGAGTGAGGCATGATTCCCTAGTTTTGTTACTCCTTTTTGGAAACACGAGCCTATAGTGAATATCATTTTCATGTTACTCCTTTCTGGAAACATGAGCCTATAGTTTAATATTCTGTATAATTGCCAAATGTGTTTAATAAAGAATACATGCACCTTAACTTGGGTGAGTGGCTTTCTTTTGCTGCTCTGCTTTAAGGAGCATAATATCTGGTGTCAGCCCTTCAGAGGCCTACCTAGGGCCAACAAGTGAGAAGGGGAGCCTGTACAAATTATTGTGACTTGGAGGTCAATTGTTATGATCGAGAAATTTTTTAATTCCAGGGAAAATAATATGGATATATCCAATTCTTAGCCCATCCCTGCTGCAAAGGGCCCAAGTGAGACAGAAAGTGAACCACAAGTGAGCAAAGGAACAAAGCAATGCCAGGGGTGGAAGGGAAAAAATGAGAGGAGCAAGCAGTGTCAGAAGGAGCTACAAGACCTGTGATGACTTCATCTTCATCTGACACCTCAGGTCCTGGTTGACTCGAATAGCAAGGCAGAGAAGAGCTGGTTCCTCCACATGTCAACCCGAGGACAACATTTGGGGGGAAATCAGATAATGCCCTTGTCAGAGGAACAGATCTGATTCTGGGTTGTTGTGTGGTTTCTGGGCTGTATGGCCATGTTCTAGCAGCTTTTTCTCCTGTCATTTCGCCTGCATCTGTAGCTGGCATCTTCAAGAGGATAGGTCTGATTCTATTTTTTTTCATACAGTTCTCTTACACATGAATTGATGTCAGCTGAAATCTGCAAAAGTAGAGTTATGGAATTGGCCTCCTCTTTCATAAATGTTAGTCCTGGACTTAGCCAAGAGCAATGCTTCCTCAAATTAGTTGCCTACTAGTTCAGGTTCAAGAGCAGAGCAGTTAGGAGTAAGACTAAAGCCAGTGGTTATGTTCCAATTCAATTAGATTTACTGAATCAATAGGAATGTGGTAAGTCAACACTATTATAAATCATTATATTAAAAATTATAAATCATGTTGCTGTCTCTTTTTTTGGTAAGACTTGGAATGAACATTTTACACACAATGATGTTACCTTTAACAGTTTAGTTGTAGGTATGATGACATTCTTTTTGTGAAGGAAAGTTATGCCAATTCGTATTCTTTAGCAATGTTTACTCATTGCTTCTAAAGCACTGGAGGTGAGGGCATTATAATGCATACTTTTAAAAAATACATAAATGGCAAAACATGAATGTTTTAGTAACGTGCTGTTAATGTGCTACTCTTCAAGACTAATAATAATATACTAATTTGTGTAAGAAAGTAAGGCCACATTATTTAAAAAATGTAACATTCCATGCTCTGCTGTCAAGACACTGTAATCTGGCGCCTGAGGCATTTGCCTCACTCTGCTTCATGGTAAATCCAATTGTGCTTCTGCCACACACTTCTCTCTGAACTTCCAACTAACTGAAAAAATCTTGTACCCAAAGAATTCTAGAAGTCTGTCCAGGAAATTCTGAACAGAAGCAATACTCAAATAAAGTATTCTTCCCACGTCCCTGGACAGCAGAAAATATGAACACTCTTGCCTGGATGCACTCCTTGTGGAATTGCTGATCATTTATTCAGTCTGCAACGCTCCCTCGGTCACTGGAGGCTCACAAGCACATGCTGGTGCTGAGCATTTCTGAGACAAAAATCCTCCACCATATTTGTTAACATTAGTCTTAAGCAGGGCCAGCCCTACCGTTAGACAGCTTCAGGCAGCTGACTTGGGGTGTCATGAAAGGACCTTTATTATTTAGCACCAGGTTTTTACTCCCAGCCAGGTTTGTGGGATTTTTGACCCCAGGTGACAAAATTGTTATGAAATGAAAGAGTCAGTGGTATATCTTACAAGCAGAACAATTAGTAAAGAAGGGGAGTAACAACCAACTGCATACCACCACATCACATACAGAGTCTAACTGAGAAATACAACAGGCTTAATATTCTTTGATTTAAAAACAACAACAACCAAACGTGTGATATAATTTTATTTATAAATACTACGAGTTTAATAATAATCATGGTGAGAGGCTATAAAGACTTACTACTTCGTCACACTAGAGAATGAATCCACTTTAAATCCAGTTTCTGCCTCCTGCAGAATTCTGGGGTTTGTAGTTTAGTGAGGCTCTTAAAGGCTCCTCTGTAAACTACAAAGGCCAGAATTATGTAGGAGGCAGAAACCGGATTTAAAGTGGATTCATTCTCTAGCGTAATGAGGTCCTTAGGCATGTGCTACACTAAGATATGCAAAGACACAACTGTTGCATGTAGGCACACTAAGGTTGCTGCCTAAGTTAGGAAGGGAATGAAAGAAAACCGGTCTGCTGCAGAGGACCCACACAAGCACTCTGGGAACCGGTTAATGTGGCCTTCCCCCTGGCTAACCTGCACCAGAATCAGATTCTCCCCTGAGTTAATGCCTGTTATGACAGCTGATGCAGGTTCCTAACATAGGGGTCCCATAGAGTGCTGCCCAGCAGCAGTGAACTATATTTGGTGTGGCTGGGCAGTTGTGACTCCCTGCCAACTCTGAAGAATGCATAGAGTCACAACCAGTGTCCAGGAGTCATAACCAGTCACCAGGTTGGCCCCGCTTCAATGGCCAGTGTAGAACTGTCCATAGTCACAGGGACGATTTAACTTCCTTCCACCCTCAGAAGTGACATGAGGCTGAGCAGAGACCTTTTTCACTGTATGAAAAGGGATGTTTCATGTATTTGATAAAGTAGATTTGATTCCCTGAAAATTAATGCCATCAACTTTGTTCCTTCAGTTACTCTCAAAATTGGTACAAGATCCCTTTGCATGTTGATAGTCCACATTAACAAGACTATATCTTTGAATTCTACCATTTTAGTGGTAGTTTCTATTTATAACACTCAAACACTAAGAAGATGTACTGGAAATCTATGTTGTTATTTAGATGCCAAATATTAAAAGTTTTTTTTTACTTGGGACCTCATCACATTTACAGTTTTAAGCATCCTAGGATGCTTGCAAAACACTGAAAATACAAAGCCTGCTGAAACCCATCAGAATACATAGGGCTACTTCTCGTAGGGCGTCGTGCTTCCAGCATCTTGCAAGCATCCTAGGATGTTTTGAAAAGAGAACACGGGAAGCTTCTTGTGTTCTCATTGAGAAGAACAGGATGAGCGTGGGAGGAAGCCGGGCGGCAATGCTTCCCCCTGTGGGATGGGTAAGGGGGAGATGTGGGTGATGCAAGAGATGAGGCAATGGGGGTCCTACACTGCCCACTGGATTCTTCACGCTGCATGCCACACCATGCTGCATGGTGAATTGCCCACCATTTGGACCTCAATGTGATGAGGTCCTTGATTGCATTCATTATAGTGATACTGTATAGAGTCAAGTCAAGAATAAGTTGACCTCATGTATAAGTCAAGAGCAAGTTTGGGGGACAAATTTATGGATTTTGATATGACCTATGACTAAGCTGAGGGCCTTTCCATGAAGAGGGGAAAGCACCAATACCACCTCAGGGGGCCATCTCCCCCTCCGACTGACACCATTTCCCTGCCCAGACATTGAAAAAGGCTAGAAGTGGACCACAGCAGAGAGAATAGAGGGGGTTCGTGCTTCTTTTAGGACAGGCCAAGCTCTTGCCTTTTGTCATTCTATTCAGAGAAGACAAACTCCTAACTCTTTTTCGATAAGAGTTAAGATACAGTACATTGACCCATAGATAAGTCGACCAATGGTTTTTGAGGTTGTTTTTTTTACTAAAATTTTTAGACATACACATGAATAAAAAGGGTATGTTGCCTTCATAGTGTTGATTTTGTTATGCTGTGAATTGTTAGCTATCATATATGGGCATTAAAGTGGATTTGATAAGTGAAGAAAGTTTTAAATGGCTCAAATAAAAAGAAACTGGAGAGGGCTGAAGTGAGAGAAATCTGCATTTCCCACACAGGACTTCCGTCTCAGTGCTACACAATGTGATGTCCCTTGGACTGGTGCTGCTCTATGAGCCACCCATTGCTGGTTGTGGTAATTTTCCAGGGAAAATAACAGTAGTAGCCAATGGGCACAAATATCATACAACTCTATGGCATATTAGGGGAAAAAAATACTGGCCTGCCACATTAGATAGTCTGAGATTTACAGATCTGTGTAATAAGACTTCATAGCTTAAGGTGAATGTATCTAAGTTTTTTTCCTACTCCAGCAGGCAAAATGAGAGAGGAGAGATGTAACTCCAAATAAAGAGGATCTGTCCATTTCCCCCCGCCTGATGTTTCCACTCATTGTTAAGAATATCTAAGATATCTTGCCAAAAGGGATTTGTTCTTTTTATCTAGTCGGAAGAGTGGTTTTTTTCCTCCCTTTTGCCATTTGCATTTTGGAATTGCTTAGCTGCCCAAGCATGCTTTATGTGTGCTGCTTGAAATGTGTCACTGTGTCACGTGACTGCTGTTCTTTAGCTGATGTTGGACCTTCTCCAACAAATATGGATTATGTTAAAGTCGGTTGTGAGTTGACGAGGATATGTTAATAACTCCCAGATGGGCATCTTTGTGCTCTCCAGCAGGGGGAAAAAGCCGGCAGTGTAAGGCAGGAGCTAGTGTTTGGCAGGTCCATCATTCCGTCATTAAAGGCCACATTATTACTTAAACAATGCTTGCATGACAATTGCTGCCTTTGCTGAAACCCGCTTTTGCCAATAATGAGGAACACAAGAAATTGCACTTAGGTTTCTGTATGTTTTCCTTCATTTGGCTTTTTCATCAATACAGGGTTTTTTTCAAATTATAAGATGGAGGGATCCTCCCCCCCCCCCCCCCAAAGAATACATTTGCTCCAAAAATACTGCTGAGATGAATGCTCGGATATGGAATAGAGAAAGAGCAAAGCCTGCTGCTAGCAGTTGCAAATGCCTTATTTGCCAATAGTGGAAAGCAATGAATATATTTCTTGGAGTTTTAGCTTCTAACATTCTTGGAAAACTGGATCTCATGAAGAGAGGGAGGAAGAGGGAGGAAGGGAGAAGGAGAAGGAGTGTGTATGAGTACACACACGCTTAGAATATGAAAATTAAAATGGTTTCCAAGAACTGACTACCAAGTTCTTAAAGTTACATTCATGTCAGGTTTTTCTGAATACATAACATCTAGCAAATGGCATTCCTTATTGTAGTGTTCCCTGAACTGGTACCCTCGAGTTGTGTTGTTTTACAACCATCATTATCCCCAGATGGCACCTAGATGAAATCAGGTTAGGTAATTCTACTCTAAACATTCCTTACCAAATCGCAAGAATGTGAAAATGCAGGAAAAACCAGATGCCATTACATTACTTCTCATCCCAGCATACCATAGAATTGCCTGGAGCATCTAAAATTCCCAGAGAGGTATTCTCTTTAGGGATTTGCTTGGTCTTCCAACACAATTTGTTGGTAACTTTTCCATAAAGTATACCTAGATTTATCTGGAGAACTTAGAAAATTTCTAGAAAGACCATTTCCCACCAGGTGCGGTAATTAAAACTGGACCAGGGGCCACTTGACCAGGATCCCTTTGACCAGGGACCACTCACCAACATTAGTACCAAAAGGGTTACAGATCAGTTTTTAGTCAACTTTAGATTCAGTTAGGTTATTTGAGGTGCTGATTCAGAAAATTGCATTGGATAGACCACATCAGCTCTAGTTTCTGATACAGAACATATGCCATTCAGTAGTCACCATCTGCTCACAGAATACCATATTTAATAATATAGAGCTGTGGACCTGATTTTAGGTTGCAGCCCACAGGTTGGGAACCACTGCTATATACGTTTATAGATTCCCCCTTGTGTGACTAGAACATAGAATTGTAAGGTCAGGAACATTTGATTTCAGGGCCCAAAACTTGTAGATCTAGGGATGATCCCTGATTATCTTTGGGAGGGAAAGAAGGATGGAAAGCAGCAAACCAGGCATATCACATCTAATATCTACAGCAATGATTCCAAAGCGATCCACATCAGGGGCAGCAATCCACAGCAATATCTATGTATAAACATCAATACATGCTTTTCAAGGCACGGCTCTTCTCTTAGGATACCACCCACTTGCGTTGGGAACTAGAGAGAATCCAAACCCTCTTGAGACCTAGAAGTCTAGCTCTGTTAAGGAATGAACACTGCTTCAAGAATTCTCAAAGTGTTCTTAAATTGATGTAATTCAGAATAGTGATAAATAAGAAGTTTGTGCCATAATCCATTCCACAATAGTCACATTAGCATACACGGATACATACCATGGACACCTTCAGTTGTATAATTACAACAATTCACCATTCCATGGTCTCACAATCATACCTCCACACACCCTCGTAACCTGCCTTCTTTACACATTTACCTCGGGCTCCTGGAGCTAAAAGGTGTGATAAGACACCCCTCCCCTCCCCCCAGCACCCGCATTCTCCCTAAAACTTATTTTAAAAGGTCCCTGGCCACCATTAACCCTCTCCTCGTGTCTTCCAGGTGAGAGAAAATGACGCATGAGGAGAGGGGGGATGGTGAGGAGGAATTCTGTGTGGGGACCTGCTCAAAAGTCCTGGTTTTGTTTATCCCACATTTTAATCCTGAGTTTTGGCACTCTCTGGAAGCACCTTAATCATATAATGCAGTTTAAAACTAGCTTTAAATTGTTCTATCTAGATAATGCACGTCAACAAAATGCACTGCAGTGTGTTTTAAAGGGGCAGGCATGTAGCTGGGGGGAGGGGCTGGGGGGCTTCAGCCCCCCCCCCAAATTCTCATGGTGGTCCGCGAGAAGGCCTTACTGGTACATTATTTAAACTGTTATGTTTATTCGTATCATGATCTGATCACCATGCTCAATATATCCCATATGTATGGGGGTATTGGGGTAATGATACAAAAGGTTGGCTAGGGTAGACCCTCTTTCACTCAGACTCAGGAGAATGGAATACATCCAGAAATAGCTATCTACGTAATCCTCACAGTGAAACTGGTTTCTGCCAAACTGGCTTTATATTCACAATCTCAAACTACTTTAGGAGCTCGATTGAAACTGTGAAAGTCCTTCAATCCCCACTTATCAGGGTGAAGCAGTTACAATTGATGAGAGCCAATTCCCCTGTCTATCAGGAAGCAGCTGGCTGACATTCCCACCCTCCCTGACACATGGCCACTCTCTTTTGAAAAAGGTGGTATTGTATAGCCTTTAAGTACTGGAGAGTTGATTATTGTTGTTCATTCATTCAGTCACTTCTGATTCTTCATGACCTCCTGGACCAGCCCAGGCCAGAGCTCCCTGTCAGTCGTCACCACCCCCAGCTTCTTCAAGATCAAGCCAGTCACTTCAAGGTTACCATCCATCCATCCATCTTGCCCTTGGTCGGCCTCTCTTCCTTTTTCTTTCCATTTCCCCCAGCATCATTCTCTTCTCTAAGCTTTCCTGTCTTCTCATTATGTGGTCAAAATACTTCACCTTTGCCTCTAATATCCTTCCCTCCAATGAGCAGTCGGGCTGGTTGGATCTTCGCGCAGTCCAAGGCACTCTCAGCACTTTCCTCCAGCACCACAGTTCAAAAGCATATATCTTCCTTCGCTCAGCCTTCCCTATGGTCCAGCTCTCACATCCATAGGTGACTACAGGGAATACCATTGGAGAGTTGTAGGAAGTAATAAAATGGAGGTATATGTGGCTTACTGGGAATTGTATGACATGGATCCCAGTAGTCAACAGAGATGGAAGAAGTCCATCTTGAAAAGCTCAACACTTTAGAAATATTCTCAGTGAATAATATAAAGAGAATGCAAAATTGAAAAAGTAACAATCCCCTAGCATGCCAACCTGTTTATCCTTCCCTTTCATTTTTACTAGATCCTCACATCACAATTGCTTCTTAAAGAAGGCATAAAACCTGACAAAATGAGAGAAGGGAGAAGAGAAGAAGCAGCAGTAAAGAAATGAGAATGAAAAATGTATGGGTAGAAACAAGGACGTACCTAAGAGTTTTTAAACATCCCTTACAGTGTTCCTTAAAATAATTTATTTAAACTCCCATGAGTTTATTAAAAAGTTTCCTGGTTGGCCCAAACATATAGGAAATAAATTGTCACATTTGTATATGAAGTGCACTTCCTTATTGGAGACTCTCATGTCAAATCCACACAAATTGGCATTTTAAACTTGAGGACATTAAACCAGAATTTTTATGTTGTTGTTTGAAGTAGAGGTGGGTGGTTATTGTGGTTGTGGTGCCATGTTTATACCTGTAGACCACAGCCTTAGATCTTTTTGAAAGTGTATTTATGTCTCCAATCCCAAAGAGACCACAGATTGAAAATGAACCAAGGAGCAAAATTGTGAGGAGGAATTTGAAACTTTCGCAACCTGTTTAGCCTATTACGATATTATCATTCTGTTAAAAAATGGCCCTCAATTTTCCTAGCTCTTAAAAATAACTTTGTGGTATTTTAATGCTGCGCCTCTTAATGCTGCATAAAACCTTTGTTTCCTACAGGTTTATAGTGCTGGTATATTAGATTTCCTGCTGCATGAGCAGGAAGATTATGGTAGCTTACGTCTAAGTATACTTCAGGGAGACATTTCGTATTTTCTCTATAAATAGTCTTTCTAAAACACAATAGGGTAACTATTAATGTTTATATGGCCTTATACATCTCTCTAACTTTACTGTGCTGAGTGTGTAAGGTGGCAAAGCTGGAGGAAAGGTTGCCTGGGAAATGTTTGGTGAATCTTCATTATTAAAACACAACTTGAGCTGAGTTCCTTATTTATCTTTTTATCATTAGGATGTTCATGGCTTCCCTCACAAAGGAGCCATTCCTGCTTTTCAGCAGTAGTAAAATTCATCTCTGTTCAGATAATGGCATAAACATTTAAATCAAAGGCTTGTGATTAGGGCAGCAAAAATGTCAGCCTTCCACTACAAACACCTACGCAAAGGATTGATTTTCCTCAGAGAAGTCTTTCATTGTTGTTATTGTTGAGAAGGTTTAGGGATATGATCCTGCATCTCTAAGCCAAGATGTTTTTAGTCTTGAGTTGTGTTGCTGTGGCTATAAAATAATAAGTATATATTTTTTTCTCCTTAAAGAAGCAGGGAACGAAATGGGACCAAAAATTCTAAAAAGAATTTGCATAAAATGGAAGACGGGTCCTAGATATTGAACATGGAATTCCAAGTGAAGTGTACTTCTTTGTGCACATTATTTTAAGAAGTGTTTCCCTTATGATTTGTAGTAGAAATACAAGCGATCAAACAAAAAATCATTGTTGTGGATGTTACACCATCAACTACTGTCCTCCTTTCCCCCGCTTAAAAGCCAGCCATTTATTTACATGTGAACAAGACCTTTCATTATTTCCAGGGACAATGTTAACATCAGTGAAGCAAATGGGGAGCCTTGTTACACCCTCAGTGCAATGAAAGATTATCTCCTCCGAGCAGTGAAAATTCTGTCTCCTTGCCTCTTACCTCCGAATCACTCCTGACTTCAGATGTAACATGACGTATGGGTAATCTGCAATTTGCTAGGGGCATTGTTAGCATGCTTTGCCTCCAGGGTAGGATTGTGGGCAGGCCGCAAGCAGATGTGAGCTCAGCTATATGGGAGCATTAGGCATACCAAAACCTCCCCGCTATTACCCTGGTGGATCTGGTGCCAAAGCCCCGGAGTGACATCCACAAGGTATTAGGTCAGATGAGTTACATTAAGTGGCAAGTGATAAATTCAAGATGACAATTCCAAAACAGCAGTGTTTCTTCTAGTAATTAATTCCAGTGATGCCCGAGGCTGCCGAGCTGTGTCCCTGCGACTGGTGTGGCCAATGCTGTGCGGCTAATGAGAAAACATTACAGCAAGGATTACGGACCTGGTTACACACACACACACACACACCCTGTCAAGCAGGAGGAGGTCATGGATGATCCAGAAAAATTATTAAACTGGCCTGAGTATAATAAATGGAATCTGTCAAACATCTTCCTGTTTAAAATACAAGAATCAATTTGGTAGACTGATTATTTTGCTTAACCACCACCACCTCCTGCCACATCCTCTTTGCATATAAAGGTGTTAAGCTAACCAGAATTTTTAAATACCTGGCTAGTGGTCAAAACAGGAGAATGTAAAGCTGAAAAACTGTTTTGGGGTGGCTATTTTGGGATTTTTGTTTTGTTTTGTTTTTAGTCTTAGATCTCACATGGGCAAAAGGACCAGTAGTAAGTGATTTTGGAATGTATTGTACATCAGAATTATAAATGCTTATACAGGAATAAATTAGATCTGAAGGTGTCATCGTGGAACAAGATGACACCTTCAGATCTTTTGTTTTCTGCCATGAAATTACTTCATACATGCTTGGAAGGACTGTGGCTTTAGTTCCCCCTTTTCCTACCTCAAACAAAGCAGTCATCGGTTAGTCAGTCTGCCCTGCTATAGGCCTACAGAATGTGGACTGTATACAGACGTCACACTCAACTCCTGGAACGATTCCACCAGCGTTGCCTCCGAAAAATCCTACAAATCTTTTGGGAAGACAGGCAGACAAATGTCAGCATGCTGGAAGAAGCAAATACCACCAGCATTGAAGCAATGCTCCTTTGCCATCAACTCCGCTGGACTGGCCACGTTGTCCGAAAACCCGATCACCATCTCCCAAAGCAATTATGATACTCCCAGTTCAAGAATGGGAAATGTAATGTTGGTGGACAGGAAAAGATATTTAAGGATGGGCTTAAAGCCAACCTTAAAAACTGTGGCATAGATACCAAGAACTGGGAAGCCCTGGCTCTTGAGTGCTCTAACTGGAGGTCAGCTGTGACTAGCAGTGCTGCAGAATTCGAAGAAGCACGAATGAAGGGCAAAAGGGAGAAACGTACCAAGAGGAAGGCATGTCAAACCAACCTTGACCAGGACCACCTTCCACCTGGAAACCGATGCAGGAGAACATGCCGATCAAGAATAGGGCTCCACAGCCACCTACAGACCCATTGTCAAGACACTTCACTTGGAGGACCATCATCCTTGGGCTACAAGGGATCGCCTAAGTAAGTAAAGCAAAGTAAAATACCTCAAACAAAAGAAGAAAGCATGGAAACTTCAAAATTTAAAGCTTGAAATCATGCAGTGTTTTTAATAAGCATGGCAGTATGGATATATGAATCCTCCACAAAACGTATGGGGGATTCTATACATGCCCTATCATGCAACTTGCACCCACAGAGCTCGGGAACTCTGACAAAATGTTCAGCTAACAATAAAGTGCCGATTTGTGACACATTTTCAGTCTGTACGTGTGGGGGAAACTCTGCCTTTTTGCCTGGGGGGGGGGGTGGCCATACATACTAACTATGCCCCCCCTCCCCCAGGGCTCCCTGGCACTATTCAGCAATGCCACAGAAATACGCCAGACGTTGTACCTAGGTATAGAGGCCTTTTGTACTATTTAGGGGAAGGTGGGTGAACCGGGGGGGGGGGGGGGGGGCAGGGAGAGGAGGCAAACACTGCCACCCCACATCTCCTGCTTTGGCCATGGGATGGCTGTGAGGTCACCTCGTGGGATTTTTGAATGCCAATACCAGGAGGCAATTCCCACAGGATCCATACCTCCAAAAGTCAAGATCTTCCTGAAAGATCCAGACACTTGCAGATATATATTTTTAAAAATTAGGAATAAACCTGGTTAATTCCAGTTTTATTTCAGGTTAAAATGCATTAGCCTGGCGAGTCATTTGGATGCCCCAGGCTAATGTGAGTGCTAAGCCACATTATGTGGCACTGTAGATGGAGCCTCTGCAGCTAAAGAATGCACACACCTTTAAGAAGTATGAAATAGATTGCAACTGGAGAGAATTATCAGGGATTAGAGGGCATTTGGCACAGATATTTCATCCACTTCAGTCTTGACTAAAGCTATGATTCTACATTTTTAGTTTTCAAAACCTTTTTTCTATCCTCTGATCTCCTGGCTAAATCTATACCTTTTGTTTTAAATCTTTATATCCTCTGATCTCCCAGGGACTGCTGCTACCATTTCTTTGGTTGCTTTGTTAAATCTTTACATAAGCCGTATTCACTTTGAAACTGTATACTAGCTTTTCCCTTTATTTATCTTAACTTTAGTCTAGATTGAATTGCTTAATTACACTAATATTGCTGAGAATAGTAGACTGAAAGGGTTAACATATTCTGGAACTTTTGGAAAGCTGCTACGGGGTCTCTTGTTAAACATATTGTTATAGGATCAGAAGATTGTTTAGAGGCCAGGAACTTAAAAAACAGAGGAAGGTAGAACAGTTCTCACAGAGGAAGTGCCTGTGCTGGCTAGAAAAAAAAACTATTTATTTGATGTGTTAGGGACCAGAGTACAGTGAAAATGTTTGAAATGCAGAATCAGAATGTGTGTGCATATAGATCTATCTATCTATCTATCTATCTATCTATCTACATATACTGTAATTATTACGATACTGTACATACATTCAGCATTACACAAGACCACTCTATGCAGAAAGAATCCCGGAAGACGTTTTCTACAACTTATGAAATTTAGACCAACATCCATCTTGGAGCAGAAATGGAAATGCCTTTCTTTGATAAAAGAGCCCTTCCAATATGAATCATACCACACTTTCCATTTGTGATCACAGTGTTCATATCAAACTATGTTAAGCCCTACAAATACATCTTACTGAAATATATATAGTCTATAAAGCCCTAAACGGTCCCGGCCCAGCCTATCTGTCTGAACGTATTTCCTCCTATGAACCACCTCGAGATTAAGATTGTCTGGGGAGGCCATGCTCTCGGTCCCACCTTCCTTGCATGTGTGACTGGTGGGGACGAAGGACAGGGCCTTCTCAGTGGTGGCCCCTTGGCTCTGGAACTCCCTCCCAAGGGACATTAGATCAGCCCCCTTCCCGCTAGCCTTCAGAAGGAAAGTAAAACTTGACTGTGGGATCAGGCCTTAGAACAATAGTGCAGTGCAATAACAGATTTCGAATATGTGCAATGACCATGGAATGGCTTTGGACTACAATTTCTGGATGATGTGATTTTAATATGGAATTGAATGTTTTTAAATGTTCAATAAGTATTAATTTTAATTTAATTCTAATTTTAATATTTTGGAATTTTATGTGTTTTAAGGTATTGAATAATTGCCTCTATGTAAGCCACCTTGAGTCCCCTTCAGGGTTGAGAAAGGCAGGGTATAAATAGGGTAAATAAATAAAAAATTAAATATATGGAAATACTATTTTCAAGTTTTGGAAAGTGTACCTCTATCACCAGTGAAGTGATTTTTGAAAGATCCAGTCTCCAGTTTTAGTTGCAATAGTCTTTTAGCATGTGCCAAACATGGAAATAATGTGTAGAAGACAAGTTTTTAAAAAAATATTTATTCATTCATGATGCACTGATAACCAATAGCATTACTTGTGATACCAAGAATGTTAAACTTACATTTTTGAATAATGACTAATGTTTGCTGGTTGTATCAAAACTTTACTTGGCGGGGGGGGGGGGGGGGGGCACTGCAAACATTAAAATAAAATATATTTGTTTCGCTTGCCTTCCAAATGCCTCTAGAAATATGGCATTTTTGCCATATTTTTCGTTTCAAAATAGTCCTCTCCTAGGACTAAATTGGCTTGGGAGGGCTCCACAAAGTGTGCTGGAAATACACCTTGTGTCCCCTGGACACAACAAAATTAAATTATATAAGCCAGGTACTATTTTATATTTGTCCATCAAAAAGAAATGATCCATGTTTGCATTTGGTTTCAAATTTGTTTGAAAAGAAAATGACAGAAAATTCAAAATGCATTGTTAGACTGACACTAGTTTTCTTAACGTCTTTGTGGAAAATAACAACCTTGCATTATTAACACTAGATCTGTCACTGCTTCTGCAATGCAAAGAGAAAGAGGTAAATTGGGAAATGTACTGCCAAATCCTCTCAATTTAGTGCAAGTACTAAGAATTAGTTTGGATATTCTTGTCAGGTCTTTTTCATTAACAATTACTCTTCTAACATAAATGACGTTTTGTAACAATTAATCTTTTTTCCGCACAAATATTCTTGGCATTTCCTATTTTTACCTTCTGTGTAGAAATCCAACATTATTTCAGATGCAATATATGAAACCTGACTAGTATTTCCATCTCATTTATTCTTTGCGAAATATACAGAGTTTCTGGCTTGTATGACAAACGAAGCAGGTCTGAATGTGAAATGCAAAACACTGCTTTCTAGTCTTCTCCTCTGAGCAGAAAAAATGTCAGAAAAAAACCTTAAATGTTTTTGTACTGAAATCAACCAGTGGTGTAGAAATGTGGCTGCATTTTAATGATGCTAATAGTATGTCCCTGAAGGCGCATAAAAACATCAGAAGGGTAATATGCGCTAATATGAGCAGTAATTTATATAGTAGAAGTTCTTTTCTTGGCATTAAGATTCTTTTCTGGCAGATTCATCATTCTGCTTATAAAGGAGTCATGCCCCCTCCAGTTCCAAATTATTGCTTTCCGAATCAAGGAAGAAAATAGACTATTGCTCAGTTTATATTTAAACAGGTGTAATCTATTTTAGAAACAATTGTTTTGCAAATGGCAGCCAATGCTTCTTTTCCATATGAAGGAGAACAACATTTTGCTCTCTTTTTAGTTAATAGTCAGATAGAGTTCCTATCAGAACTTGGAATGTTAGGTTTGACTATTAATTTGACAATATTAGGTAAAGGTAAAGGGTTTCCCCTGACATTAAGTCTAGTCGTGTTAGACTCTGGGGGTGGGGGGTGCTCATCTCTATTTCTAAGCCGAAGAGCTGGCATTGCCTGTAAAGACCTCCAAGGTCATGTGGCCGGTATGAATGCATGGAGCACCGTTACTTTCCCGCTGGGGCGATACCTATTGGTCTACTCACATTTGCATGATTTCAAAATGCTAGGTTGGCAGAAGCTGGGGCTAACAGCAGGAACGCACCCCGCTCCCTGGATTTGAACTGCCAACCTTTAAGTCAGTAAATTCAGTAGCTCAGCAGTTTAATCCACTGCACCACTGAGGGTTCCTTGACATTAGTATTTGAGACATTAATCCATTACCACTAATGAATACTAATAATGCAAATAATTTAATTGATTAAATTAATATCTATAATGTTGTTGATCAAATCCCCATTCAGTCATGGAAACTCAGTAGGTGATCTTGAGTCACACATACCCTGTCTTAGAGGAAAGGAATGGCAGAAATCCTTTCTATAATTCTTGCCAAGAAAACCCCAGAATAAGATAATCATAATGCAGAGTTGTCTTGATGACACATAATAACAATATATGTGGAAAAAAGGACATGTAAAAATGTAGATATCAAAGTATGAAATTGGACTTGCCAGCTGGGCTTGTCTGCCTTTATAGATACCATATTTTCTCCCTCTGCAGCCGAAATTCAGCTACCCTCTAAGGAGCAGGCTGAGAGTCCAGTGCCCGGCACCCCCTGCTATCTTGAAGACCAGATCACCACGCAAACCAGGTTTAAAGGCAAAAGGAACAGAAGTTTATTCCTTTCAGGCTTGAAAGGATGCCTGATACAGAGTCTGCACTCAAAAAGAATCTGACATATTCATGCAATACAGTACAAGGCATTTTATCCTCTTTGACATCATTCAAAGTTTCCACTCCCTCCCACGGTTGGTGAGAAATTGACCCGGTTTCAACCCAAGATCCTGTTGGCTAGGGAATCCTCATGACGTCAGAAGTAGATGGAATTTCCCCCATGGTGGGACAAATAAACAGCTGTCGTTGGAGGGTTTTGGAGCAATTGGAAAGGTCTGCTGTAAAAAAGGCAACATGTATCAAGGCAACATATATAAAAGTCCATGATTAGATTATTGACCAAGTTTGGTTTGCACAAAGGATGAGCCTCAAAGACATAATGGGGCCATTATGTAAATATGATCAGTTCAATAAAAACATACAGATTTTATATGTATGCTGTTGCTGTCTGGCAGCATGTCTTCTCCAGATTCCCTCAGGAAATTGAAATTTCCATGGGCACACACAAAAGCAGGATTCATTGTTTACGGTTTCCCAAAGCACTGGACTATTTATGTGCAGATATGATTCCCCACTCCAGTGCAGCTTAGTTAATCTTTATTGTATACTATATATGTGTAAGTCTAAAAAGGGTTATAACCATGTGAGGATTAGAAATGATTTTTTAAGAACAGGGATGTATAGTTTTGAAGCACAGGGTGAAACTCCCTTTGTTTGGTGATTAGTGGAAAGGCTTTTTGTCTTGGAGTTGTGGGCACACACATTTCCCCTTCTCTTAGGGGTTATATTGGTGAAAGGTTAACTAATCTCCTCCAGAATATGTAGTGTTCTAACTGGGTATCTGGAAATGGTCTTTTGGAGTACGATCTGGAATACATGGTTTTAATTGATGTTTTAATAATCAATGTTTAATTATATGGTTTTAGTTGTATTTCTTTTATATATATTTATATGTATTGGCCTCAAATCGCTGCCTGCTGTAAGGCCACCTTGAGCCCCCTTTTAGGGTGAGAAGGGCAGGATAAAAAAAATATGAAATAAATAAATAATAAATATTGGGAGGGGGTCAATTTTGCGAAAACACTTTTGATTTTTATTTTGGCTGGCATTTCTTTAAGTAATTATGAAGTTGAAAGTATGAATTAGAAAAACCATCATTATTTCAATTCATACTTAAAGGCATTATATGGTGACAATGACTAAAACTGCACCCCAAACCCCACCTTTGAGGTCTCCTAGTATCTCAATTTTTAAGATACTGTGTTTATGTGTAATGTCATAGGCCATAGTAAGAAAGCTGCAAAAAGGATAGCAAGGGATCCTCAGCTGCCTATCTAAGCATGTCCTGTGACTGAGAGAGAGCTAGACATCTTCAAATGTATGTTTTTGGAGAACAGTATCAGGACACATCATAGCTACATCCCTACAGATTTCTCTTCTACTTGAGAACCTCATCTGTTTTTATTATTTCTTAGATTTTGACTTTGGTAGGAGTATGGTGTACATTTGTGACACCTTTTTGAGACTCTGTATCAGGGGTTGTGTGTGTTTTGCCTGGTTTTGTGTGTTTGCTGTTTTGCCCGGGGTGGGCGTGTTATATGCAATATTTTGCCCATGTGTACTTCTTGAAGCATCATTAACTTGCCATCCATGAAACTCGTACTTTGGCCAAAATACTGTTGAAACTTGCAAGATATAAAGTCGCACCAGTATATTACTATAGAGATCCACCATGGGAGAGGGAGGTCATGGCTGGTCAACCTGGGGCAGCACAAGGAAGTTGTCCCAGTGCAAAACTTATTTCCAGTGAATGGCTGTTTGGTTGGGATCTTCAGCAGCGCCCAGGTGACATCTCTTATTCTCCCAGCACCCTGGCAAAACAATTGCATTAAGGAAGCACTGAAGATCTCATGGAACATCAGAGGAAGTAGCAACACTTAGTGTAAAGTGTATAGTAGTTTTGGCAGTGCAAATGTAATGTTAAGCCCCTGGCCTCTGTTATAATATGTGTGGGAAAAAATATGTCACATAGCACATGAGGTTGAGTCTCCAATTCTGCCTTGGGTCTCAAGTTACATCTCTAAGCTTACCTGTTTTCCTTTTCTGATACGCTTTTTTGGAGAAGAAAAATGAGTACAAAACAGTTTTATATATGGGAATTCAAATTCCTCCTGCTGCCTTGAACCTAAGCTTCTGTAGAAGTTGCTTTTCTTTTAGCCTCCCCAATTCTCCTCCTGGGAAATGGAAGCTTATTGGCCATGCCCACTGGGATAGACATTCTGTGAGACCTCATACAGTCTCAAGATGTACTCACTGACTCTAACAGTTTAGGGAACCCCAAGAGATGGTGGAAGTTAAGAATAATATAAAATATTAGGCAGACTAGCAAAGCCAAGGGGATTGCAGAGCAACCCAGGTCTAGAAGACATATTAGTGATGAATAAGAGAAGGGCAGATCTATATGCTAAAAAGCAGGAGTGCCACAAGCCCACCCAATGTGCCATACCACCCACATCATTTGAGTTTGTTGGTTCAGAAGACAGAGAACTTAAAACAGCATCCCATTTATCTAAAACAAGGGTAGGCAGTTGTGGGGCAGAGAGTCGGGAACTTCTTTTTTCTACTACCAACATCCCCTGCCTTCTTTGGCATGCTGCACAACATATCCAGTCATATCCAGGGATCATTTCCGTTTGTGGTTTTCAGCAAATTTCCGGTTAAAGATATTTCAGGGATGTGAGGCATTCTGGAGATAGATTAGAAATGTATTTCACGTACTTGAATGCCATATGGGGTTTCCAGCAGCTTTGCAGGCTGGAAAAGTGGGTTTGGGACACATGCAGCTGTGTTTAAAGGGTATGGATATGACATATGCCTACAACTTTCTGGTCTCTGCCATCACATGCCTCTGAAGACTGCAAGACAAATCATACTAGAACCCACAAAATACCTCAAGTAAGTGAGACAAGCAAGAGCTCCTTTGGCTTAGGGCCCATCTATACTGCCAGAAAATGCAGAGTAGATGTCGCCTTAGCCTGGCAAGTACCTAGCCTAAAACGAAGTTACCTGGGGTAAACTTTTTAATGAGGTTTACATTCGGGTTAAAAAAAAAATCCCCACAGCCATCCTACACTCCCTGGGCTCAGGCATCATGGGAAGCTGGGATGACAGTGGCATCTTTTCTTCCCTCACCCTCATTTTACCCTCCCCCCCCCCCCAAACAAAGGGAAAGACAATCCACTTTCTGCACACTGGGCTGTATAGCCAAACACACCCCTGCCAAAGAGGCAGGTTTTTGCACACATGCGTGACTCAAAATGCAGCTCGCTGGTTCATTCTGCATTTTGGGCAGTGTAGAAGTGCCCATAAACTCCATGTCTCTTTTTTCTCTCTGAATATTTTGTGTTAGAGACCAACAAGTTCACAAAAACAAAGGGAGTATTGATGTATGCATAAATTGATGTCTGCAGTTTATCTCGCTGTGTGTTTTCTTTGGTCTATATCAGGCAGGGGAAAACTTCTTAACAACTAGTAAGCTGGGTTGTTGTAGGTTTTTCGGGCTATATGGCCATGTTCTAGAAGCATTCTCTCCTGACGTTTCATCTGCACGTGTGGCAGGCATCTAGAATATGGCCATACATCCCGAAAAACCTACAACAACCCAGTGATTGTGGCCATGAAAGCCTTCAACAATAGCTAGTAGGCTGTTAGGAATTGTGGAAGTTGAAGTCCAAAACACCTGGAGGGCTGAAGTTTGCCCATGCTTGGCTTATATACGCAAATTGTTTGCTCCTTTCTTACTTGTTGAAGTCATTTCTCCCTTTTTCCAATAAATTCATTTAGTCTGTTGTTTCTCTTAGTACTGGGAGGGAGTAACCAGTAGGCTTAATACCAAATAACAGCTACTTGCTTACTCCCCCCAACATGAGAGCCAGCTTTTATCGGCTTTTTAAATGAAATATAGGTCAGATTCTTTTGCTTGTCTCCTTTTTAAAATCTCAAGATGGATTTCCTGAGACAATAAATTTAAATAGGACCACTGACATAACCACACTGAATAGAATTAAACAAAGGAACAAAAACTTACAAAAACCAATCTGCATCCCTTACCTCCAGTACCTGGTGTATTTTTGCCCTTAAGATAATGAGGCAGGAAACTTTCTGACCTGAAGTGTGATTCTGTGATATGTTTCCAGTCCAAGTATTGTCAAAATATAGGGTTCAGTATTATCCATGATTTTAGGTATTCACAAAATGTGTGTGTGTTTGAAACGTAGCCTCTGCAGATGGGAGAGGGGATCATACTATACATAATAAGAGCACTTTGATACTATGGAATCCTGGGATTTGAAGTTGAGGGAGGGGGGCATTAAGAAATCATGCAGAGAGCTTTTTCGGTGCCTCCTTAAAATGAAAAAGATCATGTTTCCATACAATGCAGGCATAGTGCTTAGATAGATTGCAAGCACAGGGATTCCCCGAGTTACAAACATTCGACTTACAAACGACTCATAGTTAAGAATGGGGTTGAAAAAACAGAAAGTGAGAGAAATCTACCCCTTAAAGGAAAATTCACTCCTGAAACAGTTATCACGGGGAAAGGTCTCTCCGCTGAAGCTTTATCCTTGTTTCCACAAAAAGCCAGTTTTTTCAAAATCCTATTTTCACAAGGACAGAAAGTGAGGTGAAATCTTCTGAACAGGAGCACAGACAGCAAAACAAACACCATAGGAGTGTTACCTCTTCCCTATGCTATCCAACACACACACACACACACACTGAAGTTACACTTTAAAAATGTACCTGTTCCGATTTACATACAAAATTCAACTTAAGAACAAACCTACAGAACCTATCTTATTCATAACTTGGGGGCTGCCTGTACAAGTCTCCTGGTTATTATTTAAAATTAAATTAAAAATTCAGGAATAGCCACAAGACCTCCAAAATGACTCTTTCCCAAAAGCAACATTTTAGGACTACTAAGTATTTAGGGATCTTTCAAAACATGCAAGGATCAGACTACACATTAGACTACAAATTTCACATTAGCTGCCATGTTTCATCTTATGGAATCATGGGATTTGTAGTCTAATGAGGTACAGTAGAGTCTCGCTTATCCAACCTTCACTCATCCAACATTCTGTATTATCCAACGCAGTCTGCCTCCCGCCCGGGTCCACAGCTATTTCAATACATTGTGATGTTTTGGTGCTAAATTCGTAAATACAGTAATTACTACATAAGGTTACCATTATTGAACTGCTTTTTCGGTAAATTTGGTGCTTAATTTGTAAAATAATAATGTATTTTGATGTTTAATAGGCTTTTCCTTATTCTCTCCTTATTATCCAACATTTTCGGTTATCCAACGTTCTGCCAGCCTGGTAATGTTGGATAAGTGAGATTCCACAATATTTAGAATTCTCAGTGAGAGAGAGTTAGTGCTTGGTGAAACTACAAATCACAGGGTAACCCGGAATGTAACCATGGCAATTAAACTGGATCATAATATTCCAAGTGTGAAATGTGAACAGGCCCTTAGTTGTTATATGCACAACATAATAATGTTGAAAATTACTATTTTTTTAAAAAAAACAAAACACATCATTATGCTCTCATTACTGTCCCAAGTAATGCATTACAGATATCATTACCTGTAATCCATTAATTCCAAACACTTATGACACGCTTTTCTGAAAATAACTGATGAATGTATTGTCAAAGGCTAACTGATGAAGTTCAAAAATCTGAACAGAAACTTGGCTTGGTATTGTTGATTCTGCAGCACAAAGATGTTAAAGTAGTATTTAAGTTAACAATAATTGCTTAACTTGCATTTGCCAACTACTTAAATCGTGCAAAAGGGTATTTTATGTTAGCTCCGTGCATCTGAAATATACAACTTCACTGCAAATTATTGAGAAGGGAAAAGTACAAAGGGTTCTAAGTAAAAATGATTGCAAAATAGCTTTTTAATGTACCAGTAGTAATATTGGATAACATCACTATAAAAGTCCCTTTGCAAAATGGGCACTGTGAGTTAGGCATTAAATATAAAATGTTAATACAGTGGAACACTAATAAGGAAGATTCTTATTATGGATAAGGGACATTATTTTTATAATAGAGCCGAAGACGGGAGCTGGGATTTCAGCTTTGTAAAACCCTAGGCAAACTCCGTTCTGATGTGTTCCATTACATGCCAATGGACGGTTAAATTGTTAATTGCATTTTTTTACGGTACTTATATAGCTGGAATTGAAGTCTTGAGTGCTTTCAAACAGAGAAAATGGCTTCAGGTAGTACGTGAAAGGAAAAGGGCAGAATGATCAAAAACAAGAAGGGAATTCGGCTATGCCAAAGTGGAGTAATTCTCTTCTGGGACCATCCATGTGAGTTGCATGATTGGACTATGACTATATGATTAGAAACTCACGGGAATAAATATGGAGTACAGTAATATGACATAATCTCAAGTATTAATCTCCATGAGGTTACTATACTATGACCTAATAAACACAACCTAATTTTATGTAAGACACTTCTCTTCCTCCAAATTCCTGGGTTTTTTTCCAGGTTGTTTGGATATTCCCGTGTAAAGGCTGGCACTGTGACACTCTCTATTATGTTCCTATATCTTTTGGTGCCTGAGAGTATTAAGTGCATTAAATGTAAGGCCCCATGAACCCAAGAACATTTGAGGGATGACAGGTATCTTCTGCAATCTGGAGCAAGGGAATATATAATTACATCATTGTCTCTCCTCTGGCTCCCGGGTGTAACTTGCTTAAATGTCATCCCAGAACTGCAAGCTCTCACTCTCTTTTCTTTTGGCATAAGCCTTATTCAGCCAGCACTCCGACATTGCGATAATGGTGTGTGCCTTAGCCCAGGGAGCGCACGCGGCTTCCACTGGGGAATTCATATGCAGGCATCACCAATCATTGACCTGGCTATTGTTGTTTGTGATACTTACTGGTAAACTTTTGCAATCAATACAACATCAGCCCGCATTGCACCTGGGAATGGAAACTCGAAACAGTGCACTTAATCTTGAAGCCAGCTTACGCTCCCTGCTCTGTTGCTAAACTGGGTAGTTGGCCTACTTGATGCAGCATTATTACTGCAGAGGTCAGATGTGAGCTGGCTTGGCAAGTGCTGATGAATGGCTCTTTGTGATGAAGCACCTCTTCTGTCCAACGAGAGACATTTAATAATGATGGACCATAACTGCACACACAGAAAAACCCCTGTTGCCTGTGTGGAAGCTTCTCGCATGTGAGCGCCATTTAAAAATAAAAGCTTTGTTTTTTTAAAGGGGAAATGCAGTCAATATCTAGTCACACATTCTGCAATTGCAAAGAATGTGTAAAAAATACCAGTTTGCTCCAGAAATTGCTCTGGCTCTCCCCTTCACTTCTGAAGGGAGTGATTAAACCTAGGATAGGAATCTATCTTGTGGCCTTCCAGAGGTTGTTGGACTCTAGTTCCCAGCAGCCCTAACCAACACTAAATGGCGAGGGATGCCAGGATTTACAGACTTGATCATCATTTTAAGCCAAACATACATCTGTATCCAATGGCATCGTTTACAAAGACAAAGAATACAATCTATAGGCCACATACAAACCCCCAAGGCATGTTCTGCAGCCCCTCATGAGTAATCAAAAGAATTTAATATATATATGTCCCAGACTTGCCAGGGACATTAAAAACAATAAAAAGGGCTTCTATTCTTATGTCAGTAGAAAAAGGAAAAACAAGGAGGCGATAGGACCTCTTCGAGGAGAAGATGGGGCAATGCTGACAGGGGATAGGGAAAAGGCAGAACTACTAAATACCTTCTTTGCCTCGGTCTTCTCACAAAAAGAGAGTCTTCAACCTCAGCAAGATGGAGTGGATGAGGGATTGGAGGACATCCAACCCCAAATTGGGAAAGAAGTCATCCAGGAATACCTGGCTGCTCTTAATGAGTTCAAGTCCCCAGGGCCAGATCAACTACACCCCAGAGTATTGAAGGAACTAGCGGAAGTCATTTCGGAACCATTGGCAACCATCTTTGAGAGTTCTTGGAGAACGGGAGAAGTTCCAGCAGATTGGAGGAGGGTCAATGTGGTCCCAATCTTCAAGAAGGGAAAAAAGGATGACCCAAACAACTACCGTCCGGTCAGCCTCACGTCGATACCGGGCAAGATTCTGGAAAAGATTGTTAAGGAAGCGGTCTGCAAACACTTAGAAACAAATGCAGTCATTGCTAATAGTCAGCATGGATTTATCAAAAACAAGTCATGCCAGACTAATCTGATCTCTTTCTTCGATAGAGCTACAAGCTGGGTAGATGCGGGGAATGCTGTGGATGTAGCGTACCTGGATTTCAGTAAGGCCTTCGACAAGGCCCCCCACGACCTTCTGGCAAAGAAACTAGTCCAATGTGGGCTAGGCAAAACTACGGTGAGGTGGATCTCTAATTGGTTAAGTGGACGAACACAGAGAGTGCTCACTAATGCTTCCTCTTCATCTTGGAAAGAAGTGACAAGTGGAGTGCCGCAGGGTTCCGTCCTGGGCCCGGTCCTGTTCAACATCTTTATTAATGACTTAGATGAAGGGCTAGAAGGCATGATCATCAAGTTTGCAGACGACACCAAATTGGGAGGACAGGAGCAGAATTCAAAACGATCTTGACAGATTAGAGAGATGGGCCAAAACTGACAAAATGAAGTTCAACAGTGACAAATGTAAGATACTCCACTTTGGCAGAAAAAATGAAATGCAAAGATACAGAATGGGTGACGCCTGGCTTGAGAGCAGTACGTGTGAAAAAGATGTTGGAGTCCTCGTGGACAACAAGTTAAACATGAGCCAACAATGTGATGTGGCGGCAAAAAAAGCCAATGGGATTTTTGCCTGCATCAATAGGAGCATAGTGTCTAGATCTAAGGAAGTAATGCTACCCCTCTATTCTGCTTTGGTTAGACCACATCTGGAATATTGTGTCCAATTCTGGGCACCACAATTCAAGAGAGATATTGACAAGCTGGAATGTGTCCAGAGGAGGGCGACTAAAATGATCAAGGGTCTGGAGAACAAGCCCTATGAGGAGCGGCTTAGGGAACTGGGCATGTTTAGCCTGAAGAAGAGAAGGCTGAGAGGAGATATGATAGCCATGTATAAATATGTGAGAGGAAGCCACAGGGAGGAGGGAGCAAGCTTGTTTTCTGCTTCCTTGGAGACTAGGACGCGGAACAATGGCTTCAAACTACAAGAGAGGAGATTCCACCTGAACATTAGGAAGAACTTCCTGACTGTGAGAGCCGTTCAGCAGTGGAACTCTCTGCCCTGGAGTGTGGTGGAGGCTCCTTCTTTGGAAGCTTTTAAGCAGAGGCTGGATGGCCATTTGTCAGGGGTGATTTGAATGCAATATTCCTGCATCTTGGCAGGGGGTTGGACTGGGTGGCCCATGAGGTCTCTTCCAACTCTTTGATTCTATGATTCTATGATTCTATGTTTGCTACCATTGAAGCACTCACTTTTGTAGCACATCTGTTTCCATTACTCTTCTTCTCCTTTCATTAGTGCAACAAATCTTGCCAGGAAAACTCTGGGCTCTTCCAGACAGGCTCTATGTCCCAGGATCTGATCCCAAGTATCTGTTTATCCCAGAAGCTACAAGTCGCTTCTGGTGTGAGAGAATGGGGCGTCTGTACGGACGTTGCCAAGGGGATGCCCAAATGTTTTGATGTGTTTCCATCCTTGTGAGAGGCGTCTCTCATGTCCCCACATGGGGAATGGAGCTGACAGGGGGAGCTCATCCGCGCTCTCCCCGGATTCGAACCTCTGACCTGCTGGTCTTCAGTCCTGCCGTCACAAGAGTTTAAACCATTGCGCCACTGGGGGTTCCTGAAAATAAAGGGAAGGAGGGAGGAAAGGAATCAACAAGCTGTGTTGGTTTTAAACAAAGGACTAAATGTCTGCCTGTTTAGATTACAATTGTGGAAAGATCCTAAATGCTAGCAAACAGCAGGTCATACAGCAATTAAAAGTTGCATATGGATTATTTGCATAATCTTTCCAGCTAATTTTGAGGAGCAAAAATAATCCAGATCTCCCCCCACCCCCAAATAAACCCAATAAAGAGATGGGATAACAGGTATCGCCTAACAGTTTCTTTCTATTGCATTGTGTTTCAAATGGGCAATCAAAATTTTGTGGATTGGAGCTATATGCTTTGCTAGGCACTCAACAGAAATACAAGATGTGGATTTTCCCTACAGAAAAATGCAAAGCATAGGAATCCTCACCTGGGATCAGAATTGCACCTGGCAGAATGCACCCCACTAGCAGTATACATGACCCCTGGAGATGCAGAAATAGATGAGTGAAATCCCCTTCCCACCCCTTATCTGTTTAGATCTGCTTTGAAACAAGAAGACGCATGTCACTAGCGTACAAAAGTGCATTCATATTGACTAGAATCTGGACTCTCGGTCCATTCCACCATCCTGTGTAAAGCATTGAAATTTAAACTTAGCGTTAGTGATGTCCAGTGAATTAATGGTTTAAATCCAAGTACTTCAGCTGAAATGGGTTGTGAAATCAGATCATTAGTAACTCGGCTTTCTCTGTAACTTAAGAATTAAGTACCTGTTTCATGGTGATGTAGGAAAACTTCTTTGTAATTCAAAAGCCTGCATAGTTTTGCACAAATTTTAGTTACTTGTTTTCCATTTCTATAATTATTTTTCAATATGTGCATTTCTTTCTATTTTCTTTCTTTCATTTGGAGTCATGTAAAGGTCCGTAGCTGAAAGTAATGGGATGAATGTAGTGAAAATGCAAGGAAAGTTTGCCAATGTTGAAGCCTCTTTGAACATGGAAGCAGTCATTTGAGACATTTTAAACTGCATGAGTCTGAAAGACTAGAAAATAAGCTTGATGACATTCCATTACATTGGCATAAAGAAGGTCATGGGAGGCCTAATCGTCATTCTCCATCTCTAACTTCAAAATCTTCTACACTATTTGTGCTTAATTTTACATAGTTATAGCTACAGAGCATAATCATCCAAATCGTAATAAAAATCTTATAATATATAAAACTCCGTAATGCCTCATTTCCCATCAAATGAGGTAAGCCCATCTCAGATGGGAATAACTTCTCTTCCATTGGGTCAGTGGGAGGGTACACGACATCCTGCCCCTAGATACAGCTACACACACACACATACACACAAAAATTAGAAAAGACTAATCTCCCATTCACCTTTGATAGATTACTCAGACACTATTTCCCAGTCATTTAGCTGGCCTTGCATTTCATTTGTGCTGAAAGAGGATTGCGCTTCTTATATCTCCAGTACACCATTTAGAATATTTCTCGCCTAATTTTCCCTCCACAGATGTCAGTCTAGGGTGACCATTTATACATCTTTTTAAAAACAGTATTTCATCAATGTTGTATAGTCATTTAAGTAATAGATTTGGGGAGACCAGGATTTGAATTCCCCAGTAAGTAACCGACTGGGTTATGATGGGCAAGCCACACTCTCTCAGCATAAGTGAATCTCTTAAGAAAGCTCTATGCTAGAATTGCCATTAAGCTGAAGGATTATTATTATTATTATTATTATTATTATTATTATTTATATATTATTTGAAACACAACAAGATGAGTCCACAGCAAACAAGATCACTCTGCTGGCTGTTGTATTGGATCACACATCGGACACTTCCCAGGTGTCTAGGACTGTGTGATGTATCAGTGAATAATGTGTTCAGATCCCAGTAAGGTGGCCTTTTGCACCTGGCAGATGGTAATCTTGCCAGCGCCTATTGTGTTTAAGTGCAGGCCAAGATCTTTAGGCACTGCACCCAGTGTGCTGATCACCATTGAGACCACCTCAGGTTTGTGCCTGAGTCTTTGCAGTTCGATCTCATTGGCTGTGGAGTAGCCATACAGGCCAACCATATCAACACTGGATGGTGTTGGCACGACCACACAGCTGGCCATGGCCAGTGCCACCATTCCCTCCTTGACCCCTGTTTACCCCCCAAAAATCCATAGAAAGCCTCCATACTGTTCCTGAAAGCTGGCCATTTCCTTCTTCATCATTTCAGTCTCCAAAGCTCCATCACGTCATTGGTGAGAGCAAATTAGGAAGCAGTTATCTTCCAGGAACAGTAAGGAGGTGTTCTGTGGATTGGGGGTGGGGGGTGGGGACAGGGAAAGAAAGGAGGCATTGCCATCCCACTCCCTGGGCTGCCTGAACCCAAGGAGCACAGGATGGCTGTGGGAACATCACATGGGATTGTGGATGGTGATCCCAGATGAGAGACTACTCTGCCTTTATACATGCAAAAATTTAGATCTTCAAGGCAGATCCAGATATTTAAAGGTATTTTTAACCTAGGATTCCCCAGGCTAATGCAACATCTACACTGAGTTTTCTGGCAGTGTAGATCGGCCCAAAGTCAATATGAAAGCATATAACAACCACCACCACCACAGGGGGCTTAAATCCCGTTGTTCGTCCTGACTAGAGGGAGGGGGGTGTCTCCTAAATAGTAAGACATACACCCAATTTTACTTTTAAAAGTAATATTATAAATAAATCCAATTAAAATTCATTCATAGGATCCGAATTTGGAAAAGATCGACTACTTCATGGATCACACTTTATAGGATAGCTTATGCTGGGTGGTGAATTTGGGAATGTTCAGTACAAAAGGATAGCAGTCCCAAGCACTGTTCAGATAGATAGATCTGTTTATTGATTTGTCCACTGACTATATCGACAATAAAAGACAAAAACAAAAATACACAGACAAATAGACACTGTTCAGGAATCACGTTAGAACAAAGTGTGGCCCTTGGGCTATACGTAGCTCCAGGCCTGCTTTTGACAACCCACACCCAACCAGGATCCTCACATTCCACACTGGTTCTCTCTTTTACTGGGCGTACAAGAGCCAAATTACCTCTCCTTGGTAACTTCCAGAAGTGGTGATTCTCCTATTAAATAATTGGAAAGACCCTTTATTCTACACTGGTTAAAATTTAACAACCACTGCCAAGAATGCACTGTACTGTTTTAAGTGTAGGTCTTAAATTGTTTGTACAGGCGGCCCCTGATATTCACCGATTTTATGTTTACAGATTCAACAACTCGTTTTTTATTTTTATAATTCCAGAATCATACCTTAATTTTGCCGTTTTATATAAAGGATAGCCTTTTGCTATTCCGTTGTATATCACTGGACTTGAATATCCATGGATTTTGCTACCTACAGGAGGTCATGGAACCAAACCCCAGCAGATACCAAGGGACCACTATGGTGTTGTTTCAATTTGAAGGCTGCTTTGAGTGTTGGCATTAGGGAAAGGTTAGGGTATAAATAAAGGAGGTTGAGGGAGGAGAAACCATTAAAATCAGAAATGGACTGTTGATTTTAGTTTGGTTTGGTCTTGACACATTTGCTTTTGGATTTGGCACAGAGCTGCTTGAGGACTCTGAAGCATAAGATTCTCCTGATTCCCAATACATTGAAATTCTCAGCTCTGCTCAATATTAAAATAATATTGTGTTTTCCAACAATAGGAAGTATTCCCTAAATACGCTATAAAGATGTGACAACAAGGGCTGTATGAAATGTCCTACAGAAAAATACATTCTACTCTTTTACTTTAATTATCCTTGAATACCAGACTAGAAATATCAGTTCTTGCCCCAAGCATGACATCTTCAGTTCTAAGAAGATTTGTTAGAAAAATCCACCTGTCTCAGTAAACAAAGCAGAAAACTGGGCTGCAAGAATGTGTTGCAGCCTCCAGTCAATTATTTATAAATGTAATGGCATATGGGAAGTGGAAGAGAGCCATTTTAAAATCAAGTGCTCTTTATGTGCTAGTGCCTTTGAGGCATATATTTGGAGGACTGGAATACCCATTGTGTAAGTTCATATCTATTAGGGTAGTTTGCAGATAGGATACTGGATCTGAACTAGAGACATATAGATTTATTGGGAAGTCTGACTTGACCACGGTAGTCCACACTCTAGTTACATCCCGTATAGACTACTGCAACGCACTCTATGTGGACTTGCCTTTGGAGACTGTTCGGAAGCTTCAAATGGTCCAGGATGGTTAACAGGATGACACTGGTGATTATATGTTTTTAATAGCTTTTTTGTATACTTTTTATAATGTTATGCTAAATGTTTTTAATTGTATTTTATGACTTGTGGCATCAAATTGCTGCCAATCTGTAAATTGCCTTGAGTCGCCTTAGTGTTGAGAAAGGAGGGTTAGAAATACTGTAAATAACTAAATAAAATAAATTGGCCTAGGATGTGATTTTTAAAGTGGTCTGCAGAGAATCTTATCTTTCAGCTTGTTCCAGGCACAACCCACTTGTAAAGAGAAAACATATGTTAGCCATGCTGCAAAAAGCAATGACATCCAAAATTAGCAAAAGAACAATACCATTATTGGCCAACCAAAATGATTTCAAAGCTTTACTGGCATCGTCATGAGTCAAATATACTAAAAATCATAGAAGGAAGGTAACAATGTTAGAGGCACAGGCTATGGGACTCTAACATTGGAGACCAGGGACAAATCTATCTCTTTTCTGTGGTTTTGAATTTTTGGTGTATTTTGCTACATGACCAACATGGTTATCCCTAAATAGTTGCGTTTGTGAGGTTGCCCTGAGTCCCCTTCGGGGTGAGAAGGGTGGGGTACAAGTGTGGTAAATAAATAAATACATTTCCTGGATTTGAAGATACCCATTTTTTCTGCAACAGTGGAAACTTTAACAAGATGGAACAACAGCCTGGAACTTGCCATAAATAGGCAGTCACAAGATAGGTTCTGTAGGTTTGTTCTTAAGCTGAATTTGTATGTAATTCAGAATGGGTACATTTTTAATGTAACTCCAGCCTATCTCTGTGTCTGTCTGTCTGTCTGTCTGTCTATCTATCTAAGCTTTGAATAGCACAGGGAATGGTTAATACCCTGTGGTGTTTGTTTTGCTGTCTGTGCCCCTGTTCAAAAGATTTCACCTCCCTTTCTGTGCTGCTGATAATTGGATTTTGAAAAAATGGGCTTATTGTGGAAACAAAGGTTGGTGATAAAACTTCAGTGGAGACACCTTTCCCCAAGATAACTTTCAGTAGTGGATTTCCCTTTCCAGGGGTACATTTCTTTCACTTGTTGTCTCACCCCTGTAGTTTGTAAGTCAGATATTTATTATTTGTAACTCATGGACTGCCTGTATACATGCACACATCAATCTCACATAAAAGTCAAGGGCAGATTTTGGGGATAAAATTATGGATTTTTGGTATGACTTATGGATAAGTTGTTGGGCCAACCTAGCAGTTTGAAAACATGCAAATGTGAGTAGAACAATAGGTACCGCTCTGGTGGGAAGGTAATTGCGCTCCATGCAGTAATGCTGGCGACATGACCTTGGAGGCGTCTATGGACAACACAGACTCTTCAATTTAGAAATGGAGATGAGCAGCAATCCACAGAGCCTGACACAACTAGACTTAATGTCAAGAAGAAGCCTTTATGGATAAGTTGAGGGTATTTCAAAGAACAGGGGAAAGCACCAGTGTCACCTCACAAGGCTGGTCATTCCTAGTTCGCACCACCACTTTCCCACCCAGGTTTTTCAAAAAGGCCAGAAGTGAGTCATGGTAGAGAGAGAGTAAAGGGGGTTGGTGCATCTTTTAGGTTCTCCCAGAATGGACCAAGCTATCATCTTTCACCTGAGGTGATTTATCCATAGGTCAAAACAAAATTCACATTTTTAGTCAGAAAACCTACCCAAAATGTATACACGAGGTCAACTTGTACAAGAATATATACATCAATATGATATCATATATTGAATAGGTAAGGAGAACCATGTGTGTTCTTTTTCATTCTCTAACCACCCCAAGGATAGCTATATTGTATTGATCTATAAAACTATTGAGGTCTTGAAGATGCCCCAGATATCCATCATAAACTAACATTGTTCTTCTTTAAGCTGGATTGCAAGTCTCTCTTGTCATTTTATTTCCATGCTCTAAATTTCCCTTCCATGATTTCGTAGTTTTTACTTTGATTCTTTCTAGGAAATCATATGGCAATTGCAGATGTAATTGCTCTTTTCCTGCTTTTCTTTTTATGACACTCTCACATATGCATTTGCACACACTTATTCATCTCAGCAGTTATGTTTGCAATTGCCTTGCTGAATTGCTTTTATTTCTGCTGATTACATAAACCTCCCAACTACATGGTGTTTGGTTTTAAGATGTATGTCGCCTATTTCTTTCCCCTCCTCCCAATGAAAAACCTTTATACTAGGGGTTCTTTGAGTGAATGTACTGTTAATTAATAACAGTGAGAAGCCAGTTCTAGATTTACACTGAAAACTTCCTCTGTGTTTATGGCTGCCTCATGTAGTACATTTTTTAATTCAAATGTTTTCCATCTGGCCCATCATATCAGGGCATATGAGAGATGTTTCTGTATACTGCCATTAAATTCCACAGTGAAAACAAGAAGTGATTGTTTCTGGGAAATCCCAAAAAGGAAGGAGGGAAGGGAAGGGAAAGAAGGAAAGAAGGAAGAAAGAGATGGCGGTAGGGAAGAAAGGAAGGAAGGAAGGAAGGAAGGAAGGAAGGAAGGAAGGGAGGAAGGGAGGGAGGAAGATGGAAGAGAAGGAGGGAGGGAAGGAAGCAGGCATGTAGCCGGGGAGGGGGGGGGGCTTAGGGGGCTTCAGCCCCCCCCCCCAAATTCTCATGGTGGTCCGCGAGAAGGCCTCACTGGTACATTATTTAAACTGTTATGTTTATTCATATCATGATCTGATCATCATGTTCAATATATCCCATATGCATGGGGGTATTGGGGTAACGATACAAAAGGTTTGCTAGGGTAGACCCTCTTTCACTCAGACTCAGCCCCCCCCCCCCCCCCGAAACAAACTCAGCTCCCCCTGAAACAAAATCCTGGCTATGGGCCTGGAATGAAGGAAGGGAGAGAGAGAGGAAGGAAGAGAAGGAGGGAAGGAGAGAAGGAAGGAAGGAAGGAAGGAAGGAAGGAAGGAAGGAAGGATGGGAGGGAAGAAGGGAGGAAGGAAGAATGGAAGGAAGGAAGGATAGATGGAAGGAAGGAGGGAAGGATGGAAGGAAGGGAGGATGGAAGGAAAGGAGGGAGGAAGTCTGTGACCAATTGCTTCAGTTGCTGAGGATGTTGATTTATTCACTGCACATCCCTTTAATTAAATTGCAAGATGTTGCTTGCACAGTTTTGGAACACAGCAGAACCCATATCTCCTAATGGGTTAAAAATAAACAGAAAGCCTGTGAGAAAAACAAAACACAAAATAAAAAAATGTAGGCAGAAGCGGTAATGACAGTTTTGAAGTATCCAGTACCTGTTGTGACAGGAATAACAAATTAATTGGGACTATAACAGATTCTTTGTAAAGGTGAAGTAAACACACTTGACTGTATATTTTTCACCATCAGTTAAGTCTCAATTGGTTCTAAAAATAAACAGAAGACATTGAACAGTTTTAATAGATTTTGACACCTAGGTATTATGCTGTCACTCCAGTATAAATGAATCATAACTTTAGACTGCGCCAAGGAATTACTACACATTTGGAGAAAATTTATGGGGCTCCAAGCTCAGAATCATGATGTGATATCAAAAGGAAAGTCGTGAGTGGAAGGAGGGGGTAGGAATGAGGCTGGCTGGCATAAATTATTTTCCCTTCTGTCCACACAGAATCAGGAGGGCAACAATAAAAAAGAGGCAGCATGAGGCCAGAATATATGACCTCTAATTCAGAGTCATAAGTACCATCTGGCCTTTGCCAGCTGTTAGGCAGTCTCCAACCTCACCAGGCCAGATTCTGAAATGTGACATGCTAGTGGCAACCAACAGTGTCTTTCAGGTAACCCCATGAGATGTTTCCATGCTGGAAGTCTTGATACTTCTACAAATACAATTTAGTACAGTATTTCTTTGCATACAGTATGCAATGGGAAACCTATCCCTTGAAATCTACACTGACAGCTATACTAAGAACACTATAGTATAGGGAACCCTATATTGTTGTGGAAGAAGAGTTTTATTTATGCTGAGCTGTTTGCTTGACAGATGGTATTATGGTTATGTCTCCTCCTTCCACATAGCAAAATTTCAATTCTAGGTTTAAGGCAGAAAAAAATTGAAAACTTCAAGAGCAAAAGACAGTGTTGTTTTGTCTTATGGTTGGTCAGTGGTTTGATTTATGTACAGCCAAACCTCCATATTTGTGAATTTAACTGTTACAGATTTGATCAATATCTTCTGTTTAGGAATATCTAAGTTCTCCACTGTGAGTCTATGCTCAATTTCCAACAGACATTGACCCCAAGAATCATGCTGGAGGACGTAGAGATTCTTAGAAGGAATACTTATCTGGGCATTTGTAGGTCCTCCAGCACAAATCTATGCTTAACTTCAAGCAGAAGTGGACACTAGACCAGGAGTCCTCGATTTTTTTTAAACAAAGAGTCCATTCACAGTCCCTCAGACTGTTGGGATACCGGACTATAGTTGGCAAAAAACAATGAACAAATTCCTGTGCATGCTGCACATATCTTATTTGTAGTGGGGGGGGGGGGGATGAAAGATATTTAATATTTAAAATGTTTAAATATTTTAAATATTTAAATATTTAAAATGAGTAACAATTTTAACCAACACAAACTTACTAGTACTTCAATGGGAAGTGTGGGTCTTCTTTGGGCTGATGCCATAGTCAAGTTAATTAGCATTGTTGTTGCTGTTGTTGCTGTTGGGGGAATGACCTTGGAGGGCTACATCTGGCCCAAGGGCCATACCCCAGCCATAGACAGACAGACATTGGAGAACCTTGAGATTCCAAGAGAGTTGTTCTCTTGGTTTTAAAAATGGCTTTTTAAACATTCATGTTTTTCCCACAAAGGGAGGGCCTACTATAGTTTAAAAGGGAGGGCTTACTATAGTTTATTTGTGGGGTGTCTTTTTGAGGTAGTTTGATTTAAAGTCACCCATTAATATGAGAGTTTTTCAGTAAGAATAATTTCAGCTTTAGATTGTTGTAGCATTGTTTTCAAATAAAATGGCTTATTTACTTCATATTTAAGGGAATACAGCAGCCACATGATGTAAGGACAGTTTGCAAAAGGGGGTCTCCAAGACTTCCTTGCACCAGCTTTACCTTGGATGGTATAATTGCCAGCACTGTCAGAATGACCTGGAGGCAGAGTTCTGCTCTTTCCATATCAGTCAGGCCTCCATTGCCACACGGATGTTGACATGTTCTTGGCCAATGCTTCCTTTTGAAGACTGAATGAGAGCTGACCAAATGTCTCTAGCTGTTCTTCTCTAAATTTTGTTTCTGAAGATTAATTCTCATCAGAATTTGTGTTGACTGCCTTGGTTGCCCCGAGGAATACTAGGCGAGAGATAAGTGTAGTGTAATTCTACTGATTCTCCTTGCTCCTTCAGCAGCTGTGTCAATGCCATTGGCCATGGCAGCTGCCAGGAAAAGAAAGAGCAGAAATAATTAGGAGAACCTTTGAACCTAGAACTGGCTGATAAGTTTATGAACCACAAGTAGATGCTCATGTGAGAAACATGGTTCACCAAGTACTTGACTTGGTTTGTATGGTGCCCATCCAACATTCTGCTTCTAGAGAATTTCTGAAATTGCATTAGTAATGTCCATCTACAGCTTTAATTAGCAACCATGGAGTAGTTGTTTAGCTATCATTTAAGGGGCTAGAAAAATATTCATGAGTATATCATTTTTATAATTTCAACTGACATGTGGCAACAATCTATATGTGTCTTATTTTCACAGGCTTCTGTCTCATTGAATTCAATGGAACTTGCGTTAAGGTAAGCATCACTTTGCAACAGCAATGTATGTCTTTTCAAATCCAATCCTGCTAATGTTCTGTAGCTAAACATAATTTTTTCAGGTTGCAGCCTTATTCTCATAATTGTTGCTGTTGTGCACCTTCAAGTCGTTTCCGACTTATGACAAATCTTAGTGGGGTTTTAAAGCAAGATTTGTCCAGAGGGGGTTTGTCTTTGCCTTTCTCTGAGACATAGAGAGTGCTACTTTCCTAAGATTACCCAGCAAATTTCCATGGCCAAGCAAGGGTTCAAACGCTGGTCTCCATAGTCATAGTCCAATGACTTCATCACATGTAATAGGAGGCCCCGGTGGTGCAGTGGGTTAAACCCCTGTGCTGGCAGGACTAAAGACCAATAGGTCGCAGGTTCGAATCCGGGAAGAGCATGGGTGAGTTCCCTTTATCAGCTCCAGATCCTTATGCGGGGGCATGAGAGAAGCCTCCCACAAGGATGGTAACACATCAAAACATCTGGGCATCCCCTAGGCAACATTCTTGCAGATGGCCAATTCTCTCACACCAGAAGCGACTTGCAGTTTCTCAAGTAGCTGCTGACACAACAAAAAAAAATCACATGCAGTAAAATCAGCATTTCTACACATTAAGAAATGGCAGGCCACAGTGCCCTTCACACGCCGCAAGGTTCAACTGTGGCTTTGAGGTATTTTGCCATTTCCAAAGTGTTAGTTTTTCCAGTTCTCTATTTAAAAATAAGTTGATTGCCCACCCTACCTGGTGGGCAATCAACTTATTTTTAAATAGAGACAGGCAAAATGGCCAATTTCCCCATGTGATATTAATCCCTGTTACTCGCTTGAAAATAAAATTATGACGCTGTGTGTGGGAGGAGCCAAAATGCCCATTTCCCTAGATCGCCAATGCAGAGGCTCTGGGAAATATGCGGGTTAATTTAAAATCATTTCATACAATTTGGGGGAAAAGATGAGGGTTAATTTTAAACCACTAGTATTACCAATGCAAAGGTTCTCGGAAATATGTGGGTTAATTTAAAACCACTTTGTTCAATTTGGGGTGATTTAAAAGATAAATAATCGAAATTCTGGAGTGACAATGGGAGGAAGCAAATCTCAGTCCAAACTGGCCCCAAGGAAAGTACTGCATTAAGAAAGGTGCGTCTGTTTCAGCGGAAGGATCTTGAGTTCAAAAAACCCCATGGAAAGTGCAATTTTAAGAAAAATGTCTTAAATCTGCTTCAGTGGAAGGATCTTGAAAGCCATGTTGCCTTAAAGGATGCCTGTTTTAAAAACTGTGGTGGTATCCTTGAAATGAGAGGAATCATTGCCTGGCCATGTGATGGGAATTAAGTAGATGGTTGAGTTAGAAGCTGGAGAAGGCAATCTTGTATGATGGAAGTGAGTAAATTCTTCATCTTCTTTAAAGACCCCATGAAACTTCACTCTTCCTCCCACTTTCCCTCATTTTCTCCAGCTCCTTGTGATGAAGTCGCAACACTCAAACCACTATTCACTACACCATGCTGGCTATCGTTTACATAGTACTGGTCAATTTTTTCAAGTCCATGAGAAGTTGGGAAGAGAAAAAGTTTTACAGATCCAATTATTCCCATGATAGAGCTGCATTTGTCAATAGAATGAGGAGGTGATTACCTCATACTTCCCCTTAGCATCTGTCCCATTTTTTATTCATTATGGCTGATAGAAATTGCAGTTTAATAACCTCTGGAAGTGCTGGTCACCTTATCTCATCACAACAGAATGAGTGCACCTTGTTCAGGCCCAAAGCTTCCACTACTGTGATGTATTAGCTCCATGACAGGTCACAGGTTCGAATCTGGGGAGAGCGCGGATGGGCTCCCTCTCTCCGCTCCAGCTCCTCATGCGGGGACATGAGAGAAGGATGATAAAACATCCGGGCATCCCCTGGGCAATGTCCTTGCAGACGGCCAATTCTCTCACACCAGAAGTGACTTGCAGTTTCTCAAGTTGCTCCTGACATGACCAAAAAAAAAAGAGCTCAATGAGGTCACAAACCTCTGATCTGGTATGAAGAACTAGATACTGAATGTGTGCAACCTTTCAGGTGTATTGGATTGCAAGTTCTATCATAGAGTTCCAATAATATCTGGCAGGTTGCAGGTTCCCCAGAGTCCACCTTCCATTCCCCCTAAAATCTAACAAGCTCGGTGGTCTCAAATGTGGTCAAAGGAGGCCAAATTGTTGATTTGTCTTTGGAGCACAGGCCACAAAATGCTTCACAACAACAAAATAATATGTATGTGGAAAAACCATGCGAAACATCAATGTGGAATGGATCGAACATGAAAGAATAGCAGCTGCTTTAGAGATTTCTGAGCAAAGAAGTGAACACAAGGTATTTTCTGGGCAGAACATTTCTAAACTGCAGTTCTGCATTATACAACTGACTATTAAAGGTCATTAATATTTAATTATATAATGCAGAACTGCGGTTTGAAATGTTCTGCCCAGAAAATACCTCATGTTAACTTGTTTGCTGCAAAACCTCTAGAGCAGTTGCCAACCCAGCCTACATACGGGGAAGGAGAGAAGAGTACTGCTAGAAAATAATTTTAATTTCTTAATTATTATAGTTTCTTTTTAAAAGAAACACAATTCTCTGTTGAAAGGTGAGCTATTAGAACCCATAAACTGTTTGATGAGGTGGGGGTTGAGGGAAGGTTTTTGCAATTGCCACCCCTGGGTTCAAGAAACCTCAAGATGTTTTGCTTTCATAAGCTGTGAAAAGAAAATGTCAGGCGCTCTCATCAGTTTTATGCTTTGCCTTAGCTGACAGCTGTATGATGCTCATTCAGTGAAACAGATGGGGAGCTGAAAGTTTCGTCAATAATAGAACTCTGATGGCTTCATGTCAGCGGTCAAGGTAATGGCCATTTATGATCTGGAGAAATGTTTTATTTTAATGTGTGTACATCTCAAGTTGAATAGCATCGGGTTGAATTATCATTAACATAAAGCATTATTCTTCCCTCATTCAAGCAAAGCAGTTAAAAAGGACACATTTTAAACAACGAAAGTAAAAAAATCTATCTGTTAATTTTACTTCACTATGGTATATTCAACAATACTCAAATCAACTAACAGTGCAATAAATTGCATGTCTATAAAGAATAAAGTGTAACAACTGAGTGCTATAGCTATATAAATAAAAATGTAATGTTAGTTTGTGGGATTAACATAACTAAAAACCACTGAATGAACTGACACAAAATTTGGACACTACACCCTTAACAGACCAATGAGTGACCATCACTCATCCCCCCCCAAAGAAAAACAGCGGAAAGGACTTAAAAACCAAAAAAGTTAAATAAATACAGTGCATATTTTCAATTTTCAAAAAATAATGTAGGTGCATACCTAAAGTTTTGTTTTACGTAGTTTTGAAGATCACACTAGGTAGGTGACGTCCCCCATTCTCCATACACGGAGTAAACCGATTTCTGGTGTTTGTCATGACTCTTGCCAGCATAGCAGGCGTTATGTTGGTAATTTCTTCCTGGATGTTGGTCTTCAAATCTTGTAGGGTCCTTGGACGGTTCACATGAACACGGGATTTCAAAAAACCCCATAGAAAAAAATCACAAGGGGCCAAATCTGGAGAGCGGGCCGGCCACTCCAAATCTGCTCGAAAAGTAGGCCTCAATGACAAAAGCACGCTCCTCACTGTTTCAACGCATGATGGCGACTGAACTGTGTCAGGACAAAACTTTATACTCCTTCCTCTTGAACGAGACCACGAGCGCTCCGCTACGTCTTCAACCGACTGAATGGCGCGCATTTAAAAAAAAGGAAGTTATGCTGCCACACCCTGTATTAATGAACTTGAAGCAGTTCCGTTCAAACACAATGGATATCATCCATTTCAAAGGGATTGTTGAGCATATGTTTGCTTCTCTGTTTTTGGTGAGAGTTTACAGTGCTTAAGTCTAGCTGAATCATGTAAAAAGTTAGACTAAAATAAGTGTTATATAGACATTTAGTACTCTCACCTACACATTAGGCCCTTGGTACTCACTGTGGCTTGGTTCCAGGTCCCTCGTGGATACCAAAATCAGTCCCATTCTACACAATAGCAAAATCAAAGTTTACTTTTTGGATTTTTTGGAAGATATTTTCATACCTTGAATGGTTGAATCAATGGATACAAAAGGCCAACTATACTCAAAGAATTAAGATTGGTCTAAATTTCATTTAACTAGAAATATTTAGGTTGACACAAACATTTTGACATTTTCCATGACTAATAAGAAATGTTTGAAAGAGGACTAAATTATACACAAACACAATAGACATTTTTTTTTAAATCAGAGCATTTATAATTCCCACACATCTAACTTTTTAATAACATGAATAATGTGAACGAATTGTGAGTAAATGTAGCAAAATATTGACTGTTTGTGGCCTTGGTGCAGTTTGCTGTGAGCATTTCCGCTTATTCTCCAATAGCCTCTAGCAGTTGAAAGCTTTCATGAAGCTAGGATTTAAAATTCCATTGCTTGCCCACCAGCTAGCTTTTTTCCTTTTTTTTCTAAAAAACCCCACTAAAGATATGAAGTAGATAAAGCAACATTTTACTGAAAGTTCATTCATCAAAATGCTGCATATTTTGAAAAGGGTAAAAGTACTACTAAACCCATCAGGGATAAGTAAAGGCTATATACTATAGATTATTTTAATCCCCCTGCTAGATATAAAAGGGATAATTACATATTTGTGGTTGAAGCCATGTGGTGGAAAAATCAATACAACTTTTTTGTATGACACTTCATTAGTGTGAAAAATTTTAAAAGCTGAAAAGAACTGCCTGGCAATTAAATGCCTCTGCTACTTCAGATTCAGTAATGGGTTTGTATTATTATCTAGTTTATTTGAAATAGTGGTTGCACTATAGCAGTAATTGGAAAACATTGATTATGCACTTGTATATAGAAAACCTGGCAAATCATTACAGGGCACAGCAACAGTTAGTTAGCCTTACTAATGAAGCACTAATTGCTGTAAGTAGGTTAACATGTTAGTGAAACTACAGGGAGATACCGTTTTGAAAAATTTTATCTGCTTGGTGATATGTACAGTTTATTTTTAAAATCTGAACTGGGAAAGGGGGAAAGTGCTCTACAAACAGTAACCACAAGACATACAAGTTGCATTTGCAATATTTTCCAATTATTTTCTCTTTCTGCTATTAACTCTTCGTACATCAAAGTAACATGCATAATATTCCCCAGCCGTGCCTGCTCTCAGAAAGAGGCTAATGAAATAAGGGAAATTGGTCTTTCTAAAAAGTTAAAACAAGGGTTCATCTGTAAGGTGCTATTTTTTTAGTCATCAAAATGAAGGATTGTTCAGATCCTTGAAGGAGTCTTGAAGTTATTCATCAACATTTAGCTGTAGGACACACAAGTCACCTAGTGCTTATTGGATGTCTCCCATCCAAGCACATAATAATAATAATAATAATAATAATAATAATAATAATATATTTATACCCCGCCACCATCTCCCCAAGGGTACTCGGGGTGGCTTACATGAGGCCAAGCCCAACAATTACAACAAGCAAATATACAACATAAAAATACAGCAATAAAATATAATGAAAATAATAATACAAAAAAATACAAGATAAACATAGAAACACACGCTGAAGGAATGTGCACACACATATAACTATGGGATGTGAAAAGGCTCTAAGACAGTGGTTCTCAACCTTCCTAATGCTGTGACCTCCTAATACAGTCTGTTCTGTCACGCGCTGGGCCTGTAAATAACTGTCTTTAAATAGGATGTGCAGCTTGAGCCCAGCAGGAAGCCAGCCCCCCCCCCCCCCCCCAAAGAGAAGTTCTCAGAGGTTTTCCACCACAAATGATTTTTAGATGGCTTGTGAAGTATAACGAAGTCTTTTATTAATGAACAATCAAACAGAAATTTCTCTTGTCTTCAGAAAGTTAAACAAATGATTCCAGGCTTTTATGCAACTGGTGGCTTCCTAATCTTGTCCACAAAGGACAAGCAATTGTCTTCAATAACTAATTCTTTGCTTTAAAGGAAAATCCCCCTTTTTAACTTCTCCCAAGCTGACTGTAATCTAATTCTTACTGATGTGGGCTCCGCTACCGGGTCGAATTGTGTCTCGAATGCTGAGTGGACCTACCAGTAAGGCTAGTAGATTCTCCAGCTGGAGTTCTTTGGTCTTTAGGGCTGTTTCCCTGGAAACCTTTGGAGACTCTTAAGACTGTTCTCCCCCGAAAAGTCTTAAGGGTTGAAGCTTTTGTACAGGAGAAGCTTATATACGTCCTCTACATTAGTTTTCCTTACTGAGACTAACTAAAAATGGCTCCCTTCCCTTCCCAATTGCCCTGAGCAAGGGGCAGAACCAAAACTTAATGATGATGGACAGGTGACTTGCCTTACGACTGCAACCAAAGGAAGCCACCTTTCTGCAGAAACCCTGAAACCTTGGCCTGCAAGCAAACATTTAAAACAAAGCAAATAAAGTTGGAGCTCCTGGTACAGCTGTACCAGCACACAGTCCCTCATGATGTGACCCCCAACCATAAAATTATTTCCATTGCTATTTCCATAACTGTAATTTTGTTACTGTTATGAATTGAAATGTATATATCTGATATGCAGGATGTATTTTCATTCACTGGGCCAAATTTGGCACAAATACCTAATATGCCCAAATTTGAATACTGGTGGGGTTGGGGGGGGGGGGTTGATTTTGTCATTTGGGAGTTGTAGTTGCTGGGATTTATAGTTCACCAACAATCAAAGAGCATTCTGGATCCCGCCAATGATAGATATGGGCCAAACTTCCCACACAGAACCCCCATATCCAACAGAAAATACTGAAGGGATTTAGGAGGAATTGACAGTGATTTAGGGGAGAGTATGCCTGCTCTCTCCTCCCCACTTGGAGTCTCAGAAACAGCCCTCCCCTTGGCTGAGAGGCCATCTGAGAGGCCAGCACATCTCATCAGGAGGAGGGCTTTTGGTGGAAGGATTCACAGTCTGTTTCCAAAAAGGAAGAGAAGGATAGGAGGAGAGCTCTTCAGCCTTATCTGCCAGGGGTTCCTAAGACCATCAGATATATGTGTTTTATGATGGTCTTTGGCGACCCCTTTGAAACACCCCTCATCCCCCCTCCCCCCAGGGATCCTGACCTCCAGGTTGAGAAACACTGTTCTAAGACCAGCTTGTGTGGCCATGTTCTCTGGGGAGAACGATGGGAATGGCAAGTATCAGGGACAGTGCCTTTTGGGTGGTGGTCATTTGCCTGTTTCTGTTTAGATAGAATTCTCTCAACTATGTGGCCCTATCTGTAAGAACATTTTCAAAGACCCTTTAAAAATACCAGGTTTTAAATAAGAAATTCTATGAAGATTTAAAACCAATGGGACTTATTCCCAGATAACAAAGTATAGGCTTAGAGGCCACTCTCCCCCACTCCTTCGCACTCCCCCTCCTCTTCCTCTTCATGGCTCTTTTGGCCAAAGTGCCTGTTCGACTTCCTCTCTCAGATGTGCTCCATAAATCAGATGCATGGAGGGAGGGGAGGTCTTCAGAGGAGGGGAAGAAAAATCCGATCGTTTCCCTTTGCCACAGAAGTCTTAAAAGTTACAGCCCTCTGTCATTTTATCTCATTTTGATCAATCTGAAATTTCTTTACAACGTGTTGGGGAGAAGTCAGAAATATACCCACATTTAGAAACTAAAATGAACATTATTTTTATATGCCATGTGAAATTTGATGGCCTGTTTTATGCAAGACACCATAAGAAGACTGTCTGAACACACACATACAGAAAGAAGTGGAGGGGCGGAGTAAGGTCAGGGAACATCTGTGTCAGTAATGGAATACAGAGATATCTGGTTATTCTGTTTCTAGATTTTAAACAAGAATTTCAGAATATGAAAGGTTATACCAACAGCACTGGAGATGACCTTGAGATTTTAGAAATATTGCCACTGGTAATGCTTGCATTAGATTAGCATATAGATTAGATATCTTCCTTGGCACCCTAATTCGAAACATATACATCGACACATCTCCCTGCATGTTATGACACCATAACATAACATTTTATAGGGGCTGTCCACCAATTGATAGAGATTTAGTTTAGTAATTTAAAGCTTTTGTGTCCACCTTTTCATCAACACATACACAATGGCTTCCAACAAATCATAATTATAAAATTAAATGCTACAAGAATACAAATTAAAAATTCAATAACAGCTGTAACACATTTTATAAACATTATAAAATAAGAACATGGTATAGCAATGAGATCCCTGCAGACGTACTGAGAGCAACCTGATTAAAAACAAAACCAGGTAAGTTTTAAAAGTTTTAAAATGGGCTTACATTATTCATCTGGGCAGGGAATCTATCTTCTCTAGATGCTTGGTACTACAACTCTGAGAAGATAGCCAAAATGGTCCATCTGGCTACCAGTATTAAAAAAAACTCTAAAATTACAACAGCAAAACAAAAGAGAGGAAACAATCAAGGACATCTAATCGCCTCTCAATGAAAGATTGCCCCAGGCACCAACAAGCCACACCAAAGAACTGCCAGGCCATCAAATGCTATTCAATGTGGTCAACTGAAACATTAACATCTAGCTCCAACAGACAAGAGTTCTTTGTGCCACCCTAGTCATTCCACAGATATATAAACCCATTTTCCTAGTACCAACAGACCTCACTACCTCTGAGGATGCTTACCATAGATGCAGGTGAAACGTCAGGAGAGAATGCCTCTAGAACATGGCCATATAGCCCGAAAAAACCTACAACAACCCAGTGATTCTGGCCATGAAAGCCTTCGACAATACATTAAAATGGTCTATAGTAAAAGAATGAATCCTCAAATGTTCCTATTTCTTACTCTTCATAATTATATTAGGCAAATAATTTCACAATCAGGGTTTCACAATGAAAATATTATTTCTCCAGTCACCACATGCCTAAACTGTGTGGTTGGGGGCAACTGGAAAAAAATCTCCAAAGAAGAGGTTTAACTAAGGGAGGAGAAGAGTCAAGCATGTTGTCTTGAGTTCACTGAAGAAAAGGTAGAATAGATAAATGTAATTTTTGTAATAAATAAATGACATACAAATCAACTCAGGATGATATAAATTATTAGTTTGTACTCATATGGCTGTAAGACTATTACCTTCATGCAAGCTACACATTAATGTGTTATCCAATCCACCCAGTGAAATACTATGAGGAGTAGTTTCTTCCTGGCATGGTCAAGAGAATGTGTGTCTTTTCTGAGACTACTTTTAAAAATATGCTTTCCCTATTTAAATTGGGTACCCATTGATTTTTCAATAGTATTGCCAGACTGAGATCATCTCTGACCGAGATTTCAAGGCTGAACCTAGTGCCTAGTGGTGTTTGAGAGGTGAAGGAGAGGGCCTGGAGAGTCTAGAGTAGCTTTTCAAAATCAGTCCACATCAAGGACAGCAACAGAGTTATTGGTCTGCATACCCTCAAGACTTTGGAAAGCAACATTCTCACGTTTGATTCTTCCACCGCTCCACAAGGACTGAAGAAAAGAGTCCATGCCTTGATAGCTAGGAATACTATTTATAAATTAAAACTCATGTTCATTAATGCATCTAGTATATTCCTTAAGCTTTCAGTCCCAGATTAATTATTTTGTTGTTGTGGTTGTTTGCAAAGAATGGCTGAAATTCTGTTGGCACACATTGCCAATGTAGGCAGCAGCAGCAGGAGATAAAAGGCTGTGAACCCAAATTGGTTGTGAAGGAAGTTAAGCTTTGGAGAGCTAAGAGCAGAGATGATTTTATATCCCATCGTATGCTACCACTGTGCAACTCCTGAACAAGTGTAGTCCTAACATAGTACACTATCTGGATTCTGGCCTAAGCTGAAGAACTGTGGTATGAGTTCTTTCCACTCGTATATATCTGCTCAGAGGTAAGCCCCAAGGAATTCAATCAAACTTACCTATGGTTAAATCTGTCTAAGATTGAAGCCGAATGCTGCAAAGATATCATAATGCAGCTGATCTCTCTCACAGACAGAGTCTTTGCTTAAGCATCGGAGCAACAATCAAGAAGCCACGGGTGACTTCCCATTAGTATCTGTGAGGCTTATGAGCTCAAAAATGGCTTCAGGAGTGGAGCCTTCATTTGCAAGTGAATTTGCTGATTGCTATGCATAATGTAAACAGAAAAAGAGTCAGATACCATATGGGAACTTGGTTGTTTAAGAGCGCCCTTATTAGAAGTGTCACTTTAAAAAAAACCCAATAAAATAAAAACATATTTTGACATACTTTATAAATGATATAGTGGATATACAAGATATGAGTATGAAAGTATGACAACAGCAACAATAAATTTGCATTTATTATCCACCATTCCTCACAGCTATACTAGCACCAACTCTTTTTTGTCAGACCACCGACAAGATGTCCTAAACCAGGCATCCTCAAACTGCAGCCTTCCAGCTGTTTGGGCCTCTAACTCCCAGACGCCCTAATGAGCTTGTTCAATTGTCAAGAATTCTGGGAGTTGAAGGTCAAAACAGCTGGAGGGCCACAGTTTCAAAATGCACATTTTCAAAAACCTCTAGGTTCATTTGAGGTAGGTGTAATGCAGGGGTTGTCAAACTAAGGCCCAGGGGCTGGATACGGCCCTCCAAGGTCATTTACCTGGCCCTCGCTCAGGGTCAACCTATGTCTGAAATGATTTGAAAGCACACAATAACAACAACAATTCTATCTCATCAGCCAAAAGCAGGCCCAGAGTTCCCATTGAAATACTAATAAGTTTATATTTGTTAAAATTGTTATTCATTTTAATTATTGTATTGTTTTAAGTGTTTTTTGCATTACAAATAAGATCTGTGCAGTGTGCATAGGAGTTCATTCATGTTTTTTTTCAAATTATAATCCGGCCCTCCAATAGTTTGAGGGACTGTGACCTGGCCCTCTGTTTAAAACGTTTGTGGACCCCTGGTGTAATGGGTGGTTCTATCAAAATACAGCAACTTTAATCAGAAGACAAGGGGGCCTAAGTGTCCTAAAGGCACCCATCCCATCTGATCTTTGGAAGATAAGCAAGTTCTGTTCTGATTCACACTTGGATAGGAGACCACCAATGAATACCAGGTCCTGTGGGCTGTATTTCAGAGGAAGGAACTGGCAAAACCACCCCTGACTAATCCTTTTCTAAGGGAACTTGATGAAATGGATGGGGTCACTATAAGTCAACAGGTGACTTGAAGGCATATTCACACACAATGGGGGTTCCTTCTGTCACAAGCTTCCAGTCTGCAGTGGACTAAGCCTCAGCCAATCTTCATACATTTTGGTATCATACCCTCTGATGGTGCCATCTATTGTGATTCACACACAGCACACAAGCCTATTGATACCATTGGTGGAAGCTACTTGGAGCTCTGGGACCTTGTTTTGTCAGCTTATGCTTCACATCAATGAGGTCACTTCACATCAGTGAGGCCCATCAAGATCTCTTTTCTGTTTGGTTGTTGTAGGTTTTTCAGGCTATATGGCCAAGTTCTAGAAGCATTCTCTCTTGATGTTTCACCTGCATCTATGGTAGGCATCCTCAGAGGTTGTGAGCTCTGAGGTCTGAGACTTCACAACCTCTGAGGATGCCTGCCATAGATGCAGGCGAAACATAAGATGGGAATGCTTCTAGAACATGGCCATACCACCCAAAAAACCTACAACAACCCAGTGATTCCAGCCACGAAAGCCTTTGACACATCTTTACTGTTTTCTTTTGTGTACATGTGAATAGCAGAAAGTAATTTAAATTGTTGGATTCATTCACAAATTTAATCTTACATTTTAGGGGCTCATGCACACAAACAACTAATCACAAAAAACATAAATGCAGTTATTACAAACCCAGCTCCTACTGTATGTCTATATCTCTGGCCACCAAAAGCCAAGTATGAAAACTTCTGTGAAGTCATAACTCAACATGATCTTATCAAATGCCCTGAAGCAATTCTTAAGTCAAACATACTTTTTATATACAGTTGTTTCAAAAGTTTGCCAACTGATTGTTAGGAAAGACAACTTGTTAACTCTGCTGTGTTCCAAAATCTGGAACTAAGAAACTGTGTCTACATAATAATCAGAGTAGCAACAGTAAGCAAGAAGAGGGTGGTTTTAATGAAAAGGTGGGTGTTTAGAACCAACAGTGAAGTTTTGCTCAGGCTTCACTTTCCAAACTTACCAGTGTTTCACCCATCTTTCATCATAATGAGCTGCTTTGTGCAAGAAAACACATCTCATTATGAATGTAGGGAATATTTTGACTAGTAAAGCAAACCACAAAGGGGAAAAAATTGCTGCTCTAGTCACGTTTACCTTTTTGTCAGGGAAAGATTTTCCACGCAGTCAGAAGCAATTATTGACCAACAGCAAATCTCCAGCCCGATTTGCAAATCTCACCCAATGATGCCAAAAGTACCGGCGTGAAGTTTGGAAACCAAAAGTAAGCACAGCCAACATTATCTGTAAGGTCTTTTATGTTAAGGAAATCATGGCATCTGCCAATCTTTCAAATTCCAAAGGGTAAAGAATGAGGTCTGTTAGGTTGTCATTGAACATGACAGGCTTAATGTCAAGTTTATAACAGAAAAAGGGCAATCTTATTGTAGGTTTATTCAGTTTTATGTTGCTTGTTCCAAAGGCGGGCTCATTTTTTTCCATCTAATTTATAGCAGTTGAAATACCAAGCAGATTCTTTACATATCTCCTGAGCTTCCAGCTCCTCTTGACTACCCCTTGAGCTGTTTCTTCAGGGAGCATCCCTAAATCCGTCCAATTTAGCATCTATGTATGACACCAGGCAATTGTTTCGACTTAAGCAGTTCCTTCAGTTGTTATAGAGCTGTTTCTAACTCCAAACATTTTAGTTTAATTACTGCTCAGAATATGCTTCATATATATATTTATATATATGTGTGAGAGAAATCTAAGTTGGCTCTCACTTGAGCCCATTGGGCTAAAGAAAGAATTACTCCCCGTGCTCTTCCTTAGGCTTCTTTCTCCGGCTCTGTAATTGGCCCTGTGTTTTTGACTTTTTGCTAATAAGCAGCTTACTTTCTCTCCCACTAGACTCAGCCAACCACTTTTGTTTCATGAATTTTACAAAGGATTTTAATAGATGCTTTAGGCTATGCAAAATGTTATATGAAGGAAGGTATTAATGCTACAGCCTTGACACAAGAGGACATGTGAATAGCTGCTTATCATTACTGTCAGGTCTCAAAATTTTCATTAGGCGTTCTGGAGGACAAAAGAGCGGAGGGGTGGGAGTGCCGAGAATGTGTAGCTATATGAAAGAACATTAACCTATCCTGTGTAACCAAGTATAATTGCTTAGCATTTTACATTAACTCTCCTCAGACACTGGCGCTCTCATTATTTTTACACATACATAATAACAGCTTATTATACAGTTCACACCGATATATTGTAGATAAGGTTGTGTCAGCACTTCCATGTTTATAAGCTCCGTTTTCAGGGCTTTAAAAGACAGCTGTAAAAATTCACTTCAGGCTGAAGATGACTTTTCTCACTATGGGCCTAGAGGTGAAGCAACAACAACGAAGCAATTAATTATAACAGATTTGCCTCCTTTTTAAAACAGCTGGAGGAAAGAACGTTTTCAGCTCTTCAACTCACATGATTTGGGGTGGGGCCATTTTGGTAAAAATGGTAATTATGTATGCAAATTGTTTTTAAAATGACGAGCCAGGATCCCGCTGGGGACTTAATGTCTTTGTAAAGGGACTTACGCATGCAAAAATTAGAATTGTGAAATTGCGTAACATCGGTATCCAGTAGAGGGCTGCTGTTACATTGCTACATAGCTGAGCCAGCAAAGTGCCCAATGCTCATTGGTGCCCAATGCACAATGGGAACAAGGTGGCCAACTGAAACATGCACACCTAGCTCCAACAGACAAGAGTTCTTTCTCCCACCCTGAACATTCCACAGATACATAAACTCAAATTTCCTAGTTTCCAACAGACCTCACAACCTCTGAGGATGCTTGCCATAGATGCAGGTGAGACGTCAGGAGGGAATCTTCTAGAACTTGGCCATATAGCCTGAAAAACCTACAACAACCTAGGAATATACAACAATCCTATCAGTCCTGATGCACATTGGGCACCAGTGAACATGGGGCACTCTTGCTAGTGTCCCATTTTGCATCTTCATAAGCCAATTAAGGTTTTTTTTAGCACCTGTGCTACATAGTTAAATATGCATAAAGTTACATAATGTTAGGCGTCATATCAGATCCCAGCACTTGTTCGTAATTATTATTGCAAGGCATTTTAAGCGACAATTGTAACAGAGTAGAAAACTCCTGAGAAATCTATTGAAGTGACACCAATCATTCAAATCTTGAGTGAAACTGAGGGATCATCAAAAGCATTTATTGTTTAATTTATTATATTTCTTTCCATGGGTTTGTTTATTACCAGAATTTTTGTTTGTTTACATCATTCTGCTTTTTTCTATAGTCAACCTGGTTTTGGGGCTTTCTGTATAGCTTGTTCAAAATAGCAACCAGTGGTCATGTAGAAGACGTTTAGCTCTCAGGAAAAATGGGATAATAACAATAAATTTGATTCATTCATTCACAAAGCTCTTGTCACCAAAAGGTAGAACATCAACACATACTATCAAAAACTTAACTCTATAACTATATATGAAATGAAATTTCCAACACTCCATTAGTCACTACCCATCTCAGCAAACTCAGACACAATTCAGCAAGTTAAACTTACTGCAAGGTATTCAACCCTTTACTAGAGGAGATCTTCCTCCAGATGGAGTTCCATAGGATGACTATAGATCTAAAATTCATGGTATTCCCAAATCATTAACTCAAAACATATATATTTTTCCAGGAAGATGACTCCCGAAGGTTGTCTTGTTATATATATTGCTGGGTATATGTGGCAAACCAAAGAGGACATCTGACTAGTAGATCATGGTCTCCCCACTATGGTAAGGTGTCTATATTTCTATTTAAATTTCAAAATGTATTTCCAAATATAGGTTTTCACATATAAATTAGCATGGATGGATTCTATACAATTTTGCATTTCTTCTTTCCTTTTTAAAAGCGATGTGTTTACTTCTTTTTATGTATAACCAATCTAAACAGTAACCATCTATCAGTTTATGAGTCAGAATCTTACAACTATTAGACAATCTAACAGCCATGTTTCATTCATAATAATATCCAGCTCAAACAAGACCTGGTGTAATTATATTCACATAACATAGTTCTCCTTCCATTTTGAAATCACAGCAAGTTGGAAGAGTTATTTATTTTTTATTTGTACTCTGACTCGGTTCTTTAGATGTTCTGAAGGAGCTTGATATTTCTTAATGTTTCTCGTGTACCTTACAGACTAGCAGTGGCAAGCTGATGAGAAGTGAGCAAAGTGAGATGAGGTGTGGAGAGTGTCTATAATCACACCTGTCTTCCCAAGAAGGCAACAGTTACAGAACCATGAAATATAATAAGGGCCGGGGGCAAGGGGAGGCAAAGGGTAGAATGCAGAAACAGAATGGGAAAAAGAACTGCAGTTCACATATGTTGTACAGTTCTCACAAACCTCACAGACAACCAGAACTCAACCATGGGGCAGTTGATCACACCTCCCTTAAAGCCAATAAATGCAACTTGATGTGGGGAAACACATAAATATGGGCACAGGGCTCCCGCAAGTTCCACTTAGCTTTGTTATTTTATTTATTTATTTATGTTATTTACTATATTTGTATACCACCCTTCTCAGCCCTCAGGCAACTCAGGGCGGTTTACAGAGGCAACAATTCAATGCCCAAACACCATAAAACATTTGAAAACATTACTATATAATATAAAACAATCACAAAAGCAATACAAACATAAATTATTTAAGATTACATGTAAGAAGCCCCAGATCAATCCTGAGAAGAAGCACCAGGTATGTTTTTAAGGTGGGGGGAAGCTCATCATTTTAAAATGAGGTGGTTCAACATCAGCAGATAGGCCATTATTAATTTTGACAAGTTAAAGGTATGTATTTAGAAAACCGTGAAAACACAGAATAAACTGAATAATAATGATAATGCTAACACCACTGTCACCATTACCACCATCATCATTCAAATGAAGCAGGTAACAATCCGGTTATTTTAGCAGAAATGGCAAAATAACAAATGAATTATTATACATCTAAGTAAATGAAAATTCATGTATTTAAGAAGCAAGAAGAAAACAAATATATAAAAGACCTTATTATGTGGATACAAAAGTACCTTTTGGTCTATTTTGCTTTTACAGTAGTTCAATCTGTTGTCCATTATTCTAACTTTGCAGCAAAATCTGTGATAGCATAAAATTATAGAGTTAGAAGAGACCACAAGGGCCATCCAGACCAAATCCCTGCCATATTGCTTTGTTAAATGTGTGGCACCAAATTGTTGCCAAATGTAAGCCGTCCTGAGTCCCTTTTCGGGTGTTGAGAAGGAATGGGGTAGAAATACCAGAAATAATAAATAAATAAATGCTTGGTTATAGCACAGTTGACACAGGACCATCCAGTCTGTTTAAAAACCTCCAGAGAAGGGGACTCCACCACATTCCAAGGTATTGTATTCCCCTGTCAAATAACTCTTAGAATCAAGTTCTTCTCAATATTTTGGTGACACTGACAGATACTTTGAAATATGTAGTTCTGTCATTCAACTACACTTAACTATAAACACTCAAATAAGCACAATGCATACTTAGACATCCTCTTCATACATTCACTATAGTTTACCCAATCAATCAATGTGCAAAGGATAGATAGCATGCAGGCTTTGTTATTCCTGAGAATGATGAACTGAAATATTTATCTTGTGTATGCGTGTATATATTTAACATGCTTCTGATTGATCATTCTTGAAGACTCAATCGGACAGGAGTCCTGGTGGTCCAATTTGTCTGATCATTTCAGGATCCTGGCATGATCTTGGGGAAGGGAGAAGGCTCAAGCTCCCACCTCACCCCCAGGGGAGATCTGTGTTAGAGAGAAAGAGAGTTGTATTAAACTAAGAATATGTAAAATTTGACATGCTGTTGTTTTTACTGGTCTTTATATGCTTCATGATCTTTTGGAATTAAGCCTGCTGAAGGCTCCCCTATGGGGAGAGAACCTCCTTGAATGTCCGTATGTCTGAACAGGAGACTATAATACTTCACTCTGCCATAGGATTGTATACATATAACCAGTTGAGTACACATATGCCAGGACAGGTGGTCTTGACCTGCAACTCTGAATACATTCACAGTACACTTACTTACCTTAATTACTTAGGCGATCCCTCATAGCTCAAGGATGACTGTCTTCCAAATGTGGTGGCTTGGCAGTGGGTCCGTAGGTGGCTGTGGAGCCCTATTCTTGATCCACAAGTTCTCCTGCAGTGAGGACAATGGTTTCCAGTTGGAAGGCGGTCCTGGTCAGGGTTGGCTTGACATGCCTTCCTCTTGGCACTTGTCTCACTTTTGCCCTCCATTCGTGCCTCTTCGATTTCTGCAGCACTGCTGGCCACAGCTGACCTCCAGTTAGAGCACTCAAGGGCCAGGGCTTCCCAGTTCTCAGTGTCTATGCCACAGTTTTTGAGGCTGGCTTAAGCACATCTTTAAATCTCTTTCCTGTCCACCAACATTCATTTTCCATTCTTGAGTTCAGACTAGAGTAACTGCTTTGGGAGACGGTGATTGGGCATTCGGACAACGTGGCCAGTCCAGGGGAGATGATGGCAGAAGAGCATCGCTTCAATGCTGGTGGTCTTTGCTTCTTCCAGCATGCTGACATTTCTCTGCCTGTCTTCCCAAGAGATTTGCAGGACTTTTCGGCGACAGCACTGATGAAATTGCTCCAGGAGTTGCGTATGATGTCTGTAGACAGTCCATGTTTCGCAGGTGTATAGCAGGGTTGGGAGGACAATGGCTTTATAAACAAGCAGTACATGCTGGACTGTTGGAATAGGACTTTATTATTTCTCAGCTGAGAGTCAACTGCATGCCTTTGCTTCTGTCCTTGTGAAATCTGTTACAGGAAAGCTAGAGAGTAGATTTCATCTGACCCTTCAAATTAAAGACCTCTTCATGCTGGATATCTAGCAATTACTTTTTTTCTTCCTCCACTTGTTAAAAATAATACTTCAAAGCCTTATAAATATATTATTCAATGCTTGGCTCAGATTTGGAATTAAAGGGCACTATCGAGCCAAAGGCAGTTAGTTTTCTTAGTTTCAAAGGGAGAATTAAATGCATGCTTAACATACTGCTGTTAAAAACAATGGGGATTCAAATCACTCAATTTGAGCTGGATTGTGCCCTACCATTTCTAGAGTTTATGGCAGCAGTCTAACCTGGGAATAGGGCCCACTGGACCCAGCTGCATCATTCCAACCAATCATGCAAAATATGGTTCTGTACACATTGTATGAACCCTATGTTATTTTAAAAAGCATATGACTATAATGTAATGAGAAAGCCATCCACAATTGACCAATAGTATTAGGATGATGCTCTGTGAACTAGAGCATCATCCTATCATAGTTGAGGTAACGATTCCATCAACGTGCCATTAATATCTATTTTCTAAAAAGTAGCCTTCCAAGCTCTTCTCAAGAAAGGATATTAGCACTTAATAGACTGCTCACATTTATCCCTTCTAATCTTGGGCTGAGTTCTTCTCTCTTTCCACATTCAGAATTTGGGCTGGCTTATCTAATCTGCTTATAATTGCATATGTTAGGATGAAAAGTTCATTGATGATACAATATAAATTACTAGCCAGTCTGTGCTAGAAGCAATTAATATTATATAAATGGTGTTAGCATGAATACAAACTAGTTAGGAATAACAATTAATGTGTTTGTTTTTTAAGATATAACTAAATTGAATGGCAATTGTAACCTGATGCAGGGTAATGCCACTATTTTTTCAGGGCTGCTGTAACCTTTTCATTGCTTTTATAGCTACAGGGCATCACTGTATGGTGATCGAGGAATATCACATCATTGTTTCAACTGCTGCTGTCTCATGCTCTGTTGCCTCATGCTCACAGTCAACAATAAGGTGGATTGGAGAGGTGGGGTTCTGTAGCACAGGATAGCAGCTTGTGGCACTGAAATATATTTTTAAAGTAATTACAGTGGACCCTCCATATCCTTGGATTTTGCATCCGTGGACTCAACCATCCATGGCTTAGCATGTTTTTTTTTAAAGAATCAAAAAAGTGAACCTTGATTTCCCCATTTTAAATAAGGGACATCATTTTGCTACATTACTGTTTATAATGGGACTTAAGTATCCATAGATTTTGGTAACCGGTGTATGTGTCCTGGACCCAAACCCGAATGAATAATAAGAACAAGTATTTAGTTACTTTCAATAAATATAACTAACTAACAATGCTATAGGAGCTCCAGGTGGTGCAGCAGGTTAAAGCACTGAGCTGCTGAACTTGCTGACCAAAAGGTTGGGGTTTCAAATCCAGATAGTGGGTGAGCTCCTGCTGTTAGCCCCAGCTTCTGCCAACCTAGCAGTTCAAAAACATGCAAATGTGAGTAGATCAATAGGTATTGTCGAAGGCTTTCATGGCTGGAATCACTGGGTTGTTGTAGGTTTTTTCGGGCTATATGGCCATGTTCTAGACGCATTCTCTCCTGACATTTCACCTGCATCTATGGCAAGCATCCCTGAAAAAACCTACAACAAACCAATAGGTATTACTTTGGCAGAAAGGTAACTTTGTGTGTGTGTGTGTGTCAGGAGCGACTTGAGAAACTGCAAGTCACTTCTGGTGTGAGAGAATTGGCTGCCAGCAAGGACGCTGCCCAGGGGATGCCCGGATGTTTGATGTTTGATGTTTTACCATCCTTGTGGGAGGCTTCTCTCATGTCCCCGCATGAGGAGCTGGAGCTGATAGAGGGAGTTCATCCACGCTCTCCCCTAGATTCGAACCTATGACCTGTTGGTCTTCAGTCCTGCCAGCACAAGGGTTTAACCCATTGCATCACCGGGGGCTCCTATGGTAATGGTGCTCCATGCAGTCATGCTGGCCACATGACCTTGGAGGTGTCTGTGGACAATACTGGCTCTTCGTCTTAGAGATGGAAATGAGCACCACCCCCCAGAGTTGAACACGACTACACTTAATGTCAGGGGAAAACCTTTACCTTTACATTAACAATGCTACAAATTTATGTTACAGAGTCATATACATGTTCTAGTAATTTATAACAGCTATTATTATACATAGTTATACAGTTAACTAATAAAAGTAAGTTGGTGAGATATCTAGGAGGATCTGTGAAGCTGTAACCACCGGATTTCTCCAGTGGTTCCTACTATGGCGTTAGGTAGCTGGTGGGTTTTGTTAATGCCTTTGATTGTTTTCCCAGCCATTGGTTTTATGCAACTTCTGTGAAGTGGCAGCTTGTTATCTGAAATGATGGGATGGAGAGCTCCCTGGCTTCTGAGCTGCTTCAGCAGAAAGCATCACTTCCAGCTCCAAGCCTTCTTTTTGAACAAATGTTATGAGGCCTGTTTCTTAACTTGCACGATTCCCTAAACAAATCCCAATTATTCTGGCTTGCTGTAGGAAGGGATGAATTTCACTCTAATGAACAAAATGAATAAATTGCAGCTAAGCCTGCCTGCCACGCTTTCCCCACAACATGCTACATTATAACAATGCACATGGCACCAAGGACTATACACCAAAGGCCTGGTCGCACTGTTCATACCATTGCATCAAACCTCCAGCATTTGAAAGATTGCAGTCTGACAAGCTAGGGAGAGAGTATCTCTTTGTTTATATTTTACTCTGCATTATCATCATGTTATTTTTGAAGAGGGGAGGTTCCCCAAAGGATAAAAACTTGATATGGATATGGGTTTTTTTAAAAAAAAAATCCCAATGCAGAAAATATTAATAATATTTATGCCATATAAAATTGCAAGGACTCAACATGAGTAAAGAGATGCAATGAGAACAGCCAGCTATCAGACGCCACTATGCTTTAAAACAAATGGAAATAAAGCCCATACACTTGCAGTTGGTAGAGAAGCAAATGGTCTCCTTCCTTCTTTTCAGCCACTATTTCTCAATGTATGGTTGACGTGACCTGATCTCTACCACCATTCTCTATTCAGTTCTCTAGATCTTACTTTCAGTTGTCATTATTTACATTGTCACTCAGACATGCAGCAAACACATCGGCTGCATGAAACCACGAAACTTGAATATTTTAAATTAATGATACCTGTATTGATGAATATATCATCCTAGAGTAGAAAGAAATTCAGTTCACCATCTTGGGACATCTGACACTTGGGTAATGTGTCCGAACCACTGGTTTTTGATGATTAGGTAGGCTCCCAATAAAAGCAGCAGTAACAACTTCTTAGTCTCCTCTTCCCATGGATTGAGGCAAGGAACAACGACATATCAAAACATAACATGGGCTATTAATTAAAAACATAACACACAAACCAGTTAAAACATCATTTTAAAAGAATGTATAAGAGCAAGAGAGAAAATGGGAGAGAAGAGAGAAATTGGGACATGTTTAAAGCACAAATTTGAAATTGTATTATATGGGTCAGTGGAAACTCATATAATGCAGTTAAATGAAGTTAAACTGCACTATATGAGTCTCCACTGACAATATTCCTGCAGTTTCGGCATAGATGGGGCCTGTGAAACACATTCCAGTAGATGATTAACTGGGGATGTCCCAGCCAAAATATACAGTTGGAGGGTGCAGATCTGCCTGATTCTGAGGTAGTTGCCTCACTGTGCTTAATGTTTGTACTTGGTCTGACTTGCAGGTCTTCCTGTATTTTCACATTTAAACACCGGCAGTTTGTAAGCTGCCTTCCATCGACAGTTTGGTAAAATGACATTTTTGAACCACAGTTCTCAAAATGAGGAATTCAGGGATGTGATGTTCAAAAAATAATTTCTATAAGTTCTAATTCCAGTGACTTGTAGTTCCCCTATGCATTACAATGGCCACTTTGGATGATCTGTAAATATATAAGACTGTGGGGGTCTCCTGAAGTGGTAGAAGACACCATCTTGCAGGCTTTATAAATGTGTGAATCCTCACTTGGCCCACGAGGAGTGACTGAGGGAGCAGGGTATGTTAAGTTTGGAGAAAAGAAGGTTGAGAGAGCACATGATAATGTGTTGATTTAAATGTTTTAATTGTTTTAATGTATTTTAGTATTCTATTTTAACTGTACATTGTTTTAAGGCAGCAAATAGTCTGCCTTGAGTCCCCTCTGGGGTTAGGAAAGGTGTGGTAGAAATGCCGCAAATAAATAACTATCTCTATGTCCTAGTCTCCAGAGCAGTAGAAAATAAGCCTGCCTCTTCCTCAATGTGACATCCTTACAAATATTTAAACATGGTTCACAATTGATCACATAATCCTCAAGCGTAATCTAGGTTGTTCCTATTTTCATTGCACAAGTTCTCCGAAAGGCTTGGTCATAGAACCACATTTTTACTCTCTTAATGGAAAGTCAAGAGGAAGGGGGCTGATCTAATATCCTTAGGGAAGGAGTTCCACAGCTGAGGGGCCACCACTGAGAAGGCCCAGTCTCTCGTCCCCGCCAATAGTGCCTGTGAAGGAGGCGGGACCTCCCCAGATGATCTCAGAGTTTGAGATTGTTCATGGGGGGGGGGGGGGGCATACATTCAGACAGGTAAGCTGGACCAGAAAAGTTTAGGACTTTATAGGCTGAAGCCAGTTCTTTGAATTGTGCTCTATAGCTTGACTGGCAGCCAGTGGAGCTGATGTAACAGGTGGGCTGTATGCTCCCTGTACTCAATTCCAGTGAGCAATCTGGCTGCTGCCCGTTGGACCATTTGAAGCTTCCAAACAGTCTTCAAAGACAACTCCATGTAGAGCACCGATTCAAATGACAGGGGAAAAAGATTCCATCTAAACATTAGGAAGAACTTCCTGATGGTACAAGGTGTTGTTTAGCAGTGGAGTATCCTGCCTCGCAGGGTGGAGGAGGTTTTTAAGCAGAGGCTGGGTGGTCATCTGTCAGGGGTGCTTTGATTATGTATTTTTGCATGGCAGATTGGGGTTGGACTGGATGGCCCTTGTGATCTCTTCAATCCTAGGATTCTAGGAATAGCTATAGACAAGAAAATATTGTTATATTTCATCATGTGACATACTTAGTTTCCATAAATTTCAGGTTCAGAGTAAATTGCCCCCCTCTGAGACTTGGGTGTGGTGCAGTAGGCAAGACCAAAATTATTTTATATTACATGAATGTGAGAGCAAATATAAGGTGGAGAGAAGTGAAGGAATCATGATGGGGTCAAGTATCAGAAGTGCACACATGGATGGCTCGATAGGACAAACAGATGAGCAGAAAAATGTGTGTATATACATGCACACAGAGACATGCTTGATATATAGTGTTAGTCAGAAAGAGAAATTTGCACACATTCACAAACAGGCACACACACACACACACACACACACACTATTCATAAGACTAAACAAAACAAATTAGGCTAAATTCAGAGGTAGTGGGGATTTATCTGTTTTCTTCTTGAAAGGTACTACAAAACAATTGCAAACGCCTTTGCATAAAGCCTTCTGGCATTCTTTTAAAAAAAACTAAAATGCAAATGCAGAGAGCGTGGCAAAAAAATAATAAGATAAAAATTTTCTTCAAATTGCCTATGAAATATATCATTTAGCTCCAACAGATGGATCCACCTTAAGAAAGGGCCAAGGAGCTCGATGGAAACCAAATACAGTAAAAGGAAGTTGGGAATGTGGGTGTCAGGTTGTCAGTAATCTGACAGCTATGGTAACTACCCTCTAATCCAGCCGGCTCCAGCCACGCTCTCAGCTGACACCGCAAGGACTGACTGACAGCTGAAGAGCGGGCACTTTTTACAGGCAAAAGTGACATTCAGTCTATTAAGGCTGACAAGCACAAAGCAGAGATTTGCCCTGAATGGTTTGGTACTGAAGCCTAGTAAAGGGGTTATTTGAAAGGTCTTAGAGAAAGTGTCAGACTCAAGCTCAGATGATAACAATATTGTAATGATAGCACTGGACAATGAAGTGCTATGATTGCCTATACAGGCTAGGAAGATTGCATGCGGATATGGAACACAAAATGCCAGTTTATTGTAGCAGCCTCTTGAAAGGCAAACATGCAACGGCTCAAGCAGTATTCTCAGTTGCCTTATTAAAGATAAAGCAGGAGATCTAGGGAAGGCATAGCTGTACCTAATTTACACACAGAGAGAAAGTGAACATGCATGAACATACATGATGCGCACACACAGTACTTCCCACACTCAATTGTATTCTTAAGGCAATGATAGTAGACAACTTGTTGCCCTAAATATTTTGGACTGCATCTCCCATCATTTCTCACAATGGAATAAACTGGGAGCTGGAACACTTGGAAGGCCAATGGTCCCCCACTTCTTAGGGCGCTTCTGGACAGCCCTTTAACATGGGAACATTCGCATTTTAAAAATGTGAATGTTCCCGGTCCTAATTAAAACACACCCCATAAAGGGCATGCTTTCTGGAATGGGTGTCCAGATGTGCTCCCAGAACTTTCCGGGAGATCTCCCAGACACTCTAACCCCCTCCCCCAAACCCTAATCCCCCTCCCTTTAAAAGTAAAAGAACTTACCCAGACTCCATTAGAATGGTGCCAGAGCTATCCTGGGGCGTAGAAATGATGTGCCAGGAGAAACGGGGGGGGGGGGGGAGGAGAAGGGAAATCGCCCCCCCCCCCCCGCTCTCTTGGCATGTCATTCTATGTGCCAAGAGAGCTCCGGCACCATTCTAATGGAAGCCAGGTAAATTCTTTTACTTTTAAAAGGGGGTTGGGGGTTTGGAGGAGGGGGTTAGAGTGTCCGGGTGTTCTCCTGGAAAGCTCCAGGAGCACATCTGGACACCCACCTCAGAAAGAATGCACTTTCTGGGGGGGGGGGGGGTGAGGATGAGGACCAGGAACATTCACATTTTTAAATTTAGCCCAGAACACCATGGGACTACTGTCTGGACTGCCCCCTCAAAAGACCAGAACTTTTGAGGGAGCAGTCCGGACAGTGGAAGTAGTGAGTTTATCCTGCTCCTTCCAAGACGGCACGGAAAAAACCACTAACAAATTACTTTGCCACAAACCAGAGTTTTTCTGGTTTGGGGCAAATTAATTTGTGTTTCTCTAGGACATCAATTGGATGGTCCCCTTTTAATTGAGGGAACTCCTGCGTTAAAGGGGCTGGTTGGATTGGCCCTTAGTGAATACTTGCTATAACATTTCAACACCCAGGGAGTTGTTTATGGCCCACACCTAAGACTAACTGCATCGTGTAAGGATTTAAAATATAACGGTAGGGTGGAGAGGATGTGATATCAGAACATTGTAGGTGCATCCAAATGCACTCTCTGAAATAACCCCCAGGCCTGACTTTATGGAAACAAAATATGAGTGGCAAGAAACATTTAAGCCAAAATATAGAAAGAGGATTCCAAAATGATTCCCTTACAGGTATAGAGCACCTAAAATGAGAAAGTTGATGTTGATTTCACAGCCTATTTCTAGGTTTCACTTCGAGGCAGAGTTTAACAATATAGTCACCGTGAAAACCCTAGAGATTCCTATAGATGTTTTCTCTCATGTATAAACAGTGTGGGTGGGTTTACTGTGTGCAGTTTTCTCATTTTTGAAGAGGCCTGCACCCCTAATCACTGGAACTAGAGGCTCTACTGTACTCTAGTAACACAAAATATTGAGAGTAACAGAAACATTTGAATATTCAGGAAATGATTATGAAAGAAAAGGAAGCAAATGCCACCCTTTCTTTCAGTACCGAAACCCCAGCCAGTGAGGGGTTTAGAACAATTGCACCAATCCAGCCACTGAATCTTGTCCTGGAGGAGAGGAAGCAAAACCTTGTTCTAGACATAGAAGTCTGTTTTGAAGAGTTAAGGCAAGCATGGGCAAACTTTGGCCCTCCAGGTGTTTTGGACTCCAGCTCCCACAATTCCTAACCGGGTACAAACTTTGCCTCTCCAGGTGTTTTGAACTCCAACTTCCACGATTCCTAACAGCTGGTAGGCTGTTAGGAACTGTGGGAATTGGAGTCCAAAACACCTGGAGGGCCAAAGTTTGTCCATACCTCGGTTAGGGGGATCTCTGGAGATGGGCTTCTTAAACTTCTTCCATTAGTAACTTCTTTCTGCACAAGAAATGTTTACATGACCCGAGGTATATAGATATAAAATAGGTATCGAAATATATTTTTTTTACTGATAATAAATCAACATTTGCAAGTTTTCCTAAGCAGGTGGGGGGAAGCTTTTCATATCTGGCTTCTGGCAGATCCAAGGTTTCTACATGCAAGAAGTACTGACACAGCTGGCCAAATAGACACAGGATTTGCTATATAGCAAAGGCTGCGGGGGATCTAGATGCATGTGTGAAATGGACACATAAGACATTTCCCTGAGCATGAAGGCACTGGCAAAGCTAAGAAATGTAGCCTGGGAAAATGGCCCAGAGTGGGAGGAAAGCGCTTGGCAGAAAGTAGTGAGCTGAATGATGATCTGGCAATAGGTCTTGTACATCTTAAACAGGGAAGGGAGTCACAGTAGGAGACCTTTCTGCCAGTCACAAGGGATAAGCACAGTTCACAGCAGTCTGTTCTCTCTTCCTGTTTATAGAGAGGCAAGTCTGTATCCAAGTAGACCTCCATCTATTTTAGCTGCATCACTATTTGACAGCTTCAGCATTTTCAGAAGTACAGGTGTTAGTCCTACATTCCTGGCATTTTAAACTGTTTAATACTGCATAACCAGCCCTTCCATTAGGCAAAATGAGACAGCTATGCCAGGGAGCAGATGCTGGAGGATGGAGAGTGGTGGTGAGTTGATGGAAGACAGTTCTGTGTGTGCCACCCATGTTGTCTTGAACCTCTAAACTCATCTGCTACTGTAGAACAATGCTTCCCAAGCTACCTGATATGAAAAACTGGCAATATTTTTCTCAACCATGTCAGGAACCAGTATCATATTTGAGTCAATGGTCAACTACTGCTTCTTTTCCAGAAACTCTCTAAAGTTGATGGCTAGTGGACCAACACTAGCCATCAACTTCGAACCGATGCTGCAAGTTGCTTCTGGTTTGGATATCAGCCAGCATGCCAACGACTTAAATCAAGAAATAGTTTTCTAAGATCTACAGAGACACTCATTGGAACAACTCAGCAAGCGAGAGTCCGAAAGTGGCAGGCTCAAACCCAAAACCTCAATCAATGGCTGATACCAAATGAGAGCTGCCCTCCTGGGCACACAAAAAACTGGGTGACTTGTAAGGTGCTGAACAGACTGCACTCTGACACCACAAGATACAGAGGCAACCTTAAGAAATGGGGCTACAAAGTGGAGTCCACGACATACAAGTGTGGAGGAGAGCAAACCACAGACCAACTACTACAATGCAACCTGAGCCCTGCCACATGCACAATGGAGGACTTTCTTATAGCAACACCAGAAGCACTCCAAGTGGCCAGCTACTGGTCAAAGGACATTTAAAAGAAAGACAAATTTGCAAACTTTGTGGTTTTTTAAAAATTTAATGCAACTGTTTGATTCACTCCTGACACGATAAATAAATAAATAAATAAATAACCAGAGCCAATTAGCACAGGTGATGGTGGTGGTGTACATGTGAACAATGAATAAGATCAAAATGGGCTCAATCTAGCTGTCCAAACCCAAGGGCACTTCAGAGTTTCCTGCAAACTCCAGGGTATCCCCCAACATTGCTTACCTGAGAGAAAATTGTTAGTTTGGGGTGAAATGTTAACTGTGACTTACAGCCTAATCACAAGAGGTGTATGAAGCGTCCTAGGACCCATGGAGCCCCACACTGGCAAACAATGTAAGGTAACTTCAGGTGGGGCTCCATGGGGCCCATACTGAATTACTGAACTAGTTTCCAACAGACCTCACAACTTCTGAGGATGCCTGCCATAGATGTGGGCAAAACGTCAGGAGACAATACTTCTGGAACATGGCCATACAACCCGGAAAACTCACAGCAACCCAGTGATTCTGGCCATAAAAGCCTTTGACAACACATCCTATTAACCTTTCTGTGTAGCAATTTGAGTTTTTGTGTTGTAGGAACCTGTACCTAGCCTTCATTTGTTATTTCTACCTCTTGTACCATATGTTAAGGACCATAACTACACTGTTAACTGTATAGCTAACTGTATAGCCTAACAGTATTTTCCTGAGCTGAGATCAGGACTTTAAAAAGCATCCGTATTTTGTCCTCCTGTTTCTCTGTTTTTAATTACTAACCATTTAATGAAATGTAACATTTCCAAAATGTACAGAATCTTAATTTAAACTCCAGTGGAAAAACAAACACATGTGTTACCTGTGTACATTTCACTTTAATCCAACAACTTAGCATAAGCAATCATGCTATTTATTTAATGCATTCTTTGAGATTCAGATCTAAGTTACATAGAGGAAAACATTTAAATGCAAATTTGGGGGGCTGCTACAAAACAATAGGCTTTGTTGTAGCATCCATTTTGACTACACCATGGTGGTGTTAGATATTGCTTAAATCATAAGGGCAACCAGCAGTAAATGCAGAACATTTATTAGATTCCTTCCCTTCCTCTCTTTTAATATTTTCACTTTAATGGTCAGTGTAAAAGAATCTCATTTACAATTTCCCACACAGTAGTTACAGGAAAAGTTGGAGATAGAGGATGATAAAGAGAGTCTGACCTCTGTGGCCCCAAAGATGAAGAAATTGGCCATAAAAATGAACATAGTCAGAGGTACTTTGTAAGTCAGGCCCCTTTTTATTTGGAGATACTATTGTTTAACAGCCATTTTAAATTGGGACCAGCATCCTGATTCTGGATAGTGCGGCTTTTATAGAACGTCTCTGCAACTTTTAAATGTCTTTAATACATTTTAAAAATAGAACTGTAAAAAAGCAGCAACCAGACTTCAAAGAGAAGACATGTTGTGCCAGAATTACGGATCTGGTGCCGATTTTCACTGGTTGTAAAGATCTGGGAAACTTCTGCAACTATTAAAGCTCTGACATATAGCAGAAATACACCTACTTCCCTACTCAACCACCTCCCAAACTTTTAAATGTGGGTGGCAATTTTGAATGTACTTAATCAGAGGTCACAGGTACAAAAATGACCAAGGTATGCTTCATGATCCAATATCATATTCCCATAGCAAATAATCACCAATGGCAATGATTACTTTAGGACTAGTGATAAGTCCTTGTTGCTCTTTATTGTACCCACTGAAATAGTAACAGAATTGACAGCTTTCTCTTGCTCTTTTCCAACATACTTGGTTTCTCTTCTCGTCTTACAGGTAGCTATTGGTGAAGGTTATTTTTAAAGCTAACATCATATTAACCTGGGTTGCTGTAAGTTTTCTGGGCTGTATGGCCATGTTCCAGAAGCATTCTTTCCTGACATTTAACCCACATCTATGGCAGGCATCCTCAGAGGTGGAGGGGTCTGTTGAAAACAACTCCCATGTCAAACTACACATAGAAGCCATTGAAATCCACAAGCATGTGGACAATTTCAAAAGGAGGGAGGAAACCATGAAAATGAACAAAATCTGGCAAACTCTATTTAAAAAACTCTAAAATCAAGACAGTAAATAAAGAGCAACACGCAAAAAAAGAGAATTCCAGACAGGAATCAATCAGGGTCAGCTAATACCTCCCAAAAAAGGATTACCCAAGCAGAAAGCATCCAGACTTTGAAGCTGCAAGGCTATTAAATGCTAATCAATGTGGCCAATTGCAACATTCACACTTGCCTCAAGCAGACAAGAGTTCTTTTTCCCACCCTGGACATTATTCTACAGATATATAAACCTCCCTTGCCCAGTTTCCAACAGACCTCACAAACTTCTTAGGATGCCTGCCATAGATGTGGGCGAAACGTCCGGAGAGAATTCTTCTGGAACATATAATAATAATAATAATAATAATAATAATAATAATAATAATAATGCTTTATTTATACCCTGCTCCATCTCCCCCAGGGGGACTCAGTGCAGCTTACATGAGGCCATACAGCCCGGAAAACTCACAGCAACCCAGTGATTCCGGCCATGAAAGCCTTTGTCAACACATTTCTGGGCAACTGTTCACATAATGACTGAAGCCAATAAAGGAATGCATAATATTTGTCTGCCTGCCCTGTTTTTGTGTAGCCAAAATATGGCTGACCAGTAACTTCATAGGCCTTAGTCAAGCATGTTTTGGTCCCATCTACACTGCCATATAGTGCAGTTTGAAGCTGCATTATATGCATTATATAGCAGTGTAGATGGGGCCTAAGTGAGGCCATGGGAGAGAGCCTCCTAAGTGGCAACTTCTCAGTTGTGGAATACTCTTCCATGGAAAGTTCACTAGGTTCTTCCATGCTTTCGGTCCCCTGTCAGGTGAAGATGCTTGTATTCATGCAGGCCTTTGGATTTTAATTTTGGAACATTTGTGTGTGACGCAGAATGCTGTACTTTTAATCTTTTACCGGCAATTATATTTTGAATGTTTTTACCATGTTTAATTAATATGATTACCGTATATTCCGGCATATAAGACGACTGGGCGTATAAGATGACCCCCAACTTTTCCAGTTAAAATATAGAGTTTGGGATATATTCGACGTATAAGACTACCCCTCTTCCAACGCACACCAATTTTTTTTTAGAAAACCATCAGATTTGATTTCAATATGGTAATTTTCCTATTATGTACCTTCTTCTCTGCCTCTCAGATCTCGCACCTTCACTTGCACCGCTTCACTGCAGTCTTCAGGAATGAGATCTGAGAGGCAGAGGAGGAGGTCAGATAGGTAAAAGAGGTGTGTTTGTCTGGGCCCAGAGTCACTCTATCTCTTTTTTCCATACCCCAGGCACCCCAGACTCCTGCAGCTTGCTCCGCCCTTCACTTACACCTTCCTAGTGAGGCGCCCCTTCACCCCACCATCGGGACCGCATTAAGTCCACGAATCCCGATGAATGGATTTTCTTCTACTATACTTGTGCAGCGTTGCCCTTAATGCTTTCATACAGTCACTGCATACGGCAAGGACACGGCCATTGCCATTTTTGAGCTCCCCCCAACCATATGCGGCAACCACAGGTTCTGGGGCTGATGAGAAATGGAATAAATTGATGTTTGAAAGGTTACTAATGTTTTGAGGAGCCCAAAACACTGCCACATGACTTATCGAGTGACCACCCACAAGGTCACTAAGAAGACCGTCTCCAACTTTGTTCCTGTTTCATTAGTGACAGCCAGAAATTGCAACATAGCTGCTGAAAGCAGAAAGAACTTGAAGACCTGGCTGTTCCGATGTGTCTTCCCAAAATAGGAAATCTCCAATACCAAGTCCCAGAAGCACTTTATTAGAACTAAGATTGCCGCACACTGCACAGTGCACCTACCCTATAATCCTTATGTATCACCTTTCACATCAGCACTTTTAATTCTGTACCCATTACTCTGGCCCGGCCAGTTTTATTGTGTTTTGGTGTATTGTTTATTGCTTGTTGTTTTGTTGTTTAATATTGCTTTAATTGTTTTAATTTGCTTTAGGTTGTGTATTGTTATGTTGTGTATTGAGGCCTTGGCCTTTGTAAGCCAGATCGAGTCCTTCGGGAGATGCTAGTGGGGTACAAATAAAGATAATAATAATAATAATAATAATAATAATAATAATAAATTAGAAAAACTGAAGCTTTGCTGACACCTTCCACGACAGAGTAGTCACTTTTATTTATTTATTTATTTAGAGCATTTATACCTGTTGTTCTCGACCTCCAAGGAGGGACAATGACTTCCAACAGGCAACAATTCAATGCCGACACAATATAAAACACATAACAAAATACAGCCAAATACATAAAAATAATTTTAAATATACATTTAAAAAGTTCACCAGGTTAAAAATGTAATCCGAATCAGTCCAAATTACAGTCAAATAAATTCTTATCTTCACCAGTAAAATCAGTCTATTCTGCAAATGCTTGATCCCATAGCCAGGATTTAAGTTTCTTCCGGAAGGTCAGGAGGGAGGGGGCAGATCCACAGCCGAGGCGCCACCATGGAGAAGGCCCTGTCTCTCATCCCCACCAAACAAGACTGATGGTGGTGGGACCGAGATCAGGGCCTCCCCAGATGATCTTAAGGTCCTTGATGGTTCATAGAGGGAGACATGTTCAGACAGGTAAACTGGGCCGGAACTGTTTAGGGCTTCTAGTGAGGCTCTAGAATGGAGAAAACTCTGTTGCTAAGTTTGTTGTGTTCCTGTATGCCCCTCACCACACACACAGTTACAAATGCTTAGAAGCATTGACAAAGGATATTCCCGAGCCTTAACTTCTTTTTTGCAAGAAGAAAAGAAAATTCTTTTCTGTGGGTCTCTTCCCATGCATTAGCTGTGCTTCCAGTTTAGTGGTGCTATGCTAAATCAATAGTGTGGAAAGCTGCCATTTGGACATGCCCTGAGGCAGATACTTCATTAGCAGATATTACTTTAGATCTTGCAGAATAATTCTAGCGATCCTTCTTAGTTTTCTTCAACTGGACAGGGTTTTTTTAACAAGCTGGCTTGTTCAGGGGAAGGAAAAACCCCATTCGAATTGGAAGTGCTTCCCCTCAGGGCCTACTAGGGTGGCAACTTGTAATAACCAGAGTTTGGAGTCCTGGATAGATAAGAGCCAGTGTGAAGTAGCAAATTAAGATGTTTTAAAGTTTCCAATTGGCTTCCTTCTAAGGCACTATAGTTCAAACTGGTCAGCAGCCACCTCGTTGTTTAAGGAACCCCCCACTGGTTTACTTAATTCCACCAGGCTTCTGGCGCTAGATCTTGTATGAACAAATTCAATATAACAGCTAAGTGTGTCTGTTGCAACAGATGAGACCCCCTTCGTGCCGAGCGAGCCAATTCTTTAAGCAGCTCCTAAAACCAAAATAGAACTGTAAAACAAAACAAAATAAATCTTTAGCCTCTTATAAAAGTGTTACACCCTGAAGTGTGATGAAGAATGGCTGGTTTAAAAGGAGGCATCTGGAATATGCATAGGAAGGAAGGAAGGCTAGAGATAAGATCCAAGCAAATCCTTTCTTTTTCCTTATTATGATTTATATGCCGTAGCAAGAACACACATGAACAATGCAGCTCTGAACCCTTCACCCTATATAGGTTCAGAGTTGGCTTGCGCCTTTACAATGCCACCCAAAACCCAGAGGAGGTTCATCATCCCACTGACAAAGGAAGCCACCAGCCATCGATGGTTACAGCCTTTGTCCAGTAGGACACGCATACTATCAGGTTTACAAATGACACATACCATTTTTTGCTGCTCTGCTGCAGCAAAAACGTAATAACTTAACAAGGAGCATAATATTTATATTGTTTAAAATGGCCTGTTAAGTGTTAAGAGGGTCAGTGAATCACTTGAATCATTTCTCCTGCATAGCATCATGACAGTGTAAGAGGGATGCCGTCTGTCTAAATGAGTGGACTGCCTACACTGATAAAATCACAGCTCTTCAAGGTAAACTAGACATGCCTGCCTTTGTTTCTTTGTTAAAGCAATGCATAATATCGTATCAGCTGACAACATTGAGGACATAAACCAAATGTAATTTGCATCTTGATACGTTTTATTCATTTTCCAGTTTCATAGGTCATGGCACTGGGCCATTTGGACTGACTTTCTTGGCTATTTTATTTGGAGAATTCCCAAGAATGCTTTTCTGATTACGCTCGCAAAAGATCTTTGACATTTGGCCAACTGAAGCAGTTAAGCTTGATGAAAATGAACTGTGCTTTAATATCTGGTGGACTCTGATTAAATGTTTAAAATATCTCAGCAGTATTTTGTCACACACCATCCTAGATCTATCTGTATGTTTTCCCCTTGTTTCCCTTATATCAGGGCCAGCTCTACCATTAGATAGAAGGAAACAAGGTGCTCTCTTTGCCCTCTTTTTTGGTGGCGCGTAAGTGACCATTCTGCTTTCCACCTGCAGATAAGATGGTTGTAAAGAAGATGTCACCAATTTGTGAAGAAGCCATCAGTTTGTAAGCCACCACTTTGTAAGAGCTTATTAATTGATAGCGTAGCTAATAGCTAGTAATATTGATTTGGTCTTTCTTCAAGGTGTAGCGTGACTTAACTTGGAAAGGATTTGTAACAGAGACCGGGTTTTATAAGAAACTGTAACAAGTTTATTGAAATGTAGCAGAAGCTTGATGGTTTCAATGTTTCTTGGCTCTTAGAGGCACATATCTTCAAAGGTTACATTTATAACATTCCTTAAAACAACTCTGGAAAGGACTCTTCCTTCTACTAAACAGGTTTCAAACTTATTTTTCTTCAAACTATGTTTCTTTCCTTAATAGATTACTTCAGATACAAGCTTATTCTTTCTTTGTGATATTTCTGTTTCAATTAAGATTCTCACTGGGTTTCTCTCACCCCTTCTACTCATACATTAACTACTAATATAAATAAGTCAACTCGACTTGTCTAAACTACCTAGGCTAAAAGCCAAAACCTTCCTGATTCTCACTACAGTAGAATCAGCCTTTCCCTGTAGTTTTTAAACTACAGACTACCTTCTTGGTTCTCACTACTACAGAACCAGTCTCTCCTGTAGTTCGCAGACTACAGACTGACTGTTTTAAAATGGCTGCCCTGCCAAGTGGCTACCATCCCCCCCCCCCAGTTATGCAACTTTAAATACTTACCCTTTCAAACGCCTATCTATAACTATGCATAACAGTAGATTAAAATTTACACTTCACCACAATGGTCAACTGGATCTCTATTGAAAACAGTGTTTCCTTCCCAGAAAACAAAGACTCTCTGCTTCCACTTTAGGATATTCAGATCTAGCATAAAATCCATTTCATAATAATAGTGGAATAAGAGGAGCTGTAATTGGCGCCACAGGTCTGAATCAGGTTGTTGTAGCTGTCAGAATAAAGACAGTCTGAATCTAAGGAATAAACAGAATATTGATAAACATTCCAATCCCAAATGAAACTTCAATGAGCAGAAACAAGAAAGTTCAAACCCTAGAAAACCCTGATGCGCAAAATTCTGAATGGACAAGAACTTCCATAGTTTAGAACTTATTTTGTATGGACATGTGAACTTTTTTGGCACAGACAATGGCATTTTTGGCATAAAAATATATGTATGTATGTATTGTGTCAGAAGCAAATTGAGGGAGCAGTTATAATGTATTTAAAAATGCAAAGTTAAAAACTTGGCAAAATGTATTAAAAGCAAGGTTCCTATGTAGAAATATCTGCAAGAAACATTTATGTACAGAAAACAACACTTTCCACCAAAACTGGCTGTTTTCCACACACACACAAACTAATGTGATTTTTTTTCAGAGAATAAATATATAGGTTTTTATTATTATTATTATTAACTTTATTTGTACCCCGCTAGCATCTCCCGAAGGACTCGATGCGGCTTACACAGGCCGAAGCCTCAGAACACAATACAGTAAAAAACATAACACAACAATAAACAAAGCAAATCAAATAGTTAAGCAAAAATAACAACAACAGTAACAATACATCAAGACACTTTAAAACTGGGCCGGCCAGCACAATGGGGTACAGGGTTAAAAGTGCTGGGATGGCAGGAGGAACGTAGGATTAAAATAGTGCGGTGTGCAGTAATATTAATTGTACTAAAGTGCTTCTAGGACTTGAGATGGGGATTCCTAATCTGAGAAGGCACATCGGAACAGCCAAGTTCTTAGGTTCTTTCTGAAAGTTGCTAAAGTAGGGGCCTGTCGAAGATCTTTTGGAAGGGCATTCCAAAGTCGGGGGGCCGCCACAGAAAAGGCCCTGTCCCGGGTCCCCACCAAGGTTTTTCAGGCTGTATGGCCATGTTCTAGAAGCATTCTCTCCTGATGTTTCACCTGCATCTATGGCAGCATCCTCAGAGGTTGTGAGGTCTGTTAGAAACTATGAAAATTTGGTGGGTAGCCGGATAGCCTTTTTTGGTCCTCGCCCCAAAAATACAGCTAGATCTGGCCCATTGGCGGCAAGGGGGAACTTACAAAGCTCCCCTTTCCATTCCAGAGACCCTTTCCTTTTTTCCCTTCAAGGGAGCCTGGATTTCAGCAATGGGGTTAAGAAAGCACCATGTCTAGCCCATTATTGGGGGGGGGGGGGGGACATCCCAGGCTCCCTTTCCCATCATTTTAACCATTGTTTGTCCTTATATCATTCATTAAGACCCGGATTAAAAGCATCTGAGTTAAGATACCACTCTTTCTGCAATCCTTTCCCTTCTTTCTGTAGAGGAGACTGGGTTTAATGCTTCGTTAAAGCTGTTTCTTTCTACTCTAGAAGTGACAAGTATTATAGGCAAGTGCTACATGTGCTGCAGGCGCACATGCTCTTTCCCTGCACGCAGCTTTCAAAGGCATTTTAGGGAGGCTTCCCACTTCCCAAGAAAGAAAGAGCAATCGACCTGGAGATATCCTTTTCTGGGCTTCCTTTAAGAAGCCCTCTCTTTTCTCTTGATTTGCACTGCAAGGCCTGCCTGGAGTGGTGTCCTTTTCTGCCTCACACCTTTATGCTTCAGGACAGAAAAACATGATGGCACGGCCATTGCCATTACAGCCATCTGACCAAGCTGAAGAAGCCGGATTGGCCGAAGGAAAATGGCTAAAATGGATCCGCACATAAGTCCCATGTACAAATTAGGATGGTGTTCTATAAAGCAGCCAAAGAGGATGGCTGTCTGAGCTCCAATATACCTCTATTTGCCAAAACTGGATGTGTCTGTTCTCTCATCTCCCTTGGCCCATCATTCCAAGATTCACTTTGGGCTGCCATGTGTCCTGATAGCAGTGGAAACTCCAGAATTGAGTAGCAAAACAAAGAGAGAGAAAAGAAATGTGGTTTAAGAGAGGTAAGTCAGAGCATATTCAATTTTATGTGTGAAGCATAACATTTCATGTCTAACATCCTATTGAAGAAGAAGAGACAGTCAACAATATAAGGGACACTTCATGGAGAAAGAGAAGGAATCAAAAATAAAGCTGTATACTTTGTTTTCAACATACAATTCTTAGTTTGTAGTGCAATAATAGAATGCAATTTTGAAGTCCAAAAATCAACTCTGGATGTTCCTTCCTGTCCCAAGAAGTTCCTCTCTCTAAATCCGTGAATCAGGCAGTTTATCATTAACTGGTTAAAAGAAATAATAGCTTTTGAAGAATCTATTTCTCTTTATTTTCACATTTTATTACAATCTTATTGGTTTCAGACAAGGGCAATTATAATTGACAGTTTAAGAAGAATAATGACTCCTTTGAGCCTGGATTTATCCCTGCTTGTATTGTTTTTATCTAATTCTTTATCTCTCTCTCTTTCTCTCTCATCTTGTCTATACCTTGTATTAATATTTCTGGAATTTTATCATCTAATTGTCATTAGCCGCATTCATTTATTGTCAATGGACATTGTTTCTTAGGAGGAAGAAATAGAAGAGATACACGAGTGAGAATGTACTTGTGTTAACATGCATGCACACACAAGCAGAAACACATTCTGGATCTATTTTTATGAAGGAAAGCATTAATTTAAAAGCGATCAGAAACATCCTTGCTTAAAACAATCAAAGAAATATCTGTCCGCAAGTATCACAATTTAATGTGTTGTTATTTATTCATTCATTTATTAAATTTATATCATGCCTTTTTCTCAAAATGAAATCCAAATTTAAACAGGATGTAATTCTTCCCATTTAGAACAGTAACTCTCCTCCAGACGCAGAATGAGACAGTCATCGCAAGCTAGAGATGCTAGAGGTAGAGGAGGAGGACTGGATCAGTGAACTGTAGACCAAACAGTCTGAAGTGTGCCACTTAAGCTGGTTGCTACTTCAGATGTAAAGAAAGATGCTATCCTACCACCAGTGTGGAAAAAAGGTTTAATTCCCAGCTTTTATATATGGGTGGACGAAGGTACGATCGTGTACTATTTGTCTCAGACAGAAGAAAATGTGGTATTAGTTGGAGCAAAGTAGAAGAAAAAAATAAAACTTAATACTTAAATTGATTAATCAACATCATTTTGCCAACAAAAGAAATGCACATTGTATGTATATAGGTAACCCAGAAAAGCTCCTAAAATAAAATGTATTTTAATTTATTTGAGAAGCTCAATATATAAGTTGTGGATGAATGGTCCAGCTGAGACCTGTAACTAATGTATCTCATAAATTAATGCCAGGATTTTTACATTGGTTCACTGCTTTCAAGAAGGCTCTGAAATTATTGTAAATTTTGCAAATGCAAATTGCAAATACTTGAGCCACTATATTGGTGGCAGATTCGTCAACATAACAATCATGGTCTCTACCTCAGAAACCAGATGCCCCTTATTACTTACTTGTCCAAACGCATCTGCCCCTGTGTCCCACCTTGCAATTTAAGATCATCTGGGGAGCCCCTGCTCTCGCTCCCATCAACAGCGCAAATGTGGTTGGCGGAGACGAGGAGCAGGGCCTTCTCGGCTATCCCCCCCCCCCCGCCCCCGCCTATGGAGCACACTCCCAAAGGAGGTAAGATCTGCTCCCTCGCTCCTGACCTTTAGAAAAAAAATTAAAATCATGGTTCTGGGACCAGGCCTTCAGACAATAGATGTATGCAGCTTTTAGTGGGACAAGGACTGGAGCTGCGACTTGACTGATGAGATTGTTTTATGGTTTTAATAACCGTTTTGATATTTGGTGATGTACTGTTTATGATTTATGCTTAAAGTGTGGTTTTACTATTGTAGTTGTAAGGCATTGAATTTTTGCCATTATCTATGTGTAAACTGCTTTGAGTCCCCCTAGGGCTGAGAAAAGCGGTATATAAATACTGTAAATAAATAATAAATAAATATTAAAGTGCGTCATCACTCACGAAAAGCTGTTGGTCATTGTCTGGAAGTATTAATTCAGAGATGTACTATTTATACTTCATCCTCTGAAATAATATTACATCTTGATTCTATGCACAGAACATTTTGCCTTTCAATACATTCATGTTCAATCTGACATTAAAAACTCTACTTGGAAGTGCCACCATCTACAACCGAACAAAATGAAGTCTATTACATTGTAAGGATATCATTTAATCATTGCTTTACACAGACCTTAGAATTACTAAATTACAAGTAAGAGTGTTAACTTTTACTGGTTACATGGGTGAAAAAGTTTGCGTCTTAGAATTAATGAAATGAATGGGAACAATACTAGGTTTTGACATTCTCCAATAAGTAATTTTTTAAAAATAGAGTTCTAGATCTGTAGGCGTTTTAGAAGCATTCTGAGTGGATTTTTTCACATTTTATACTACTCCTTTATTCGTCCTATTTTTAAAAAATATACAGCAAAGAAAGAATTAAATGACATACCTTTTCAAACATTGTGTGATTAATGGCAACAAATTAATTTTAAAACATTGTAATAACGAACAATAACAAATGACCTACAATAAAGTAATTTTATAGTAAAGAACCATGAAAAGATTATCTTTAAAAGAGTACATTATGAAAGAGATATTATATATGTGACACTTCAAATCAGATATTTTAACTTTGTTCATAAAAATATTTTTAATATGAAAATAAATGTATGGCATTCAAGTCCAAGAAATCATTCAAAATTATTTAGCACCTCTAAATGTCATTATAGGCCCTTCCACACAGCCATATAACCCAGAATATCAAGGCAGAAAATCCCACAATATCTGCTTGGAACTGGGTTATTTAAGTCCACGCTGTCATATATTCCATGATCTAGGAGGTGTCTACAAACAACTCAGGCTCTTCAGCTTAGAAATGGAAATGAACACCATCCCCCAGAGCTGGAGATGTGCACCACTTCTCAAGAGCTGGAAGAAATAACCTTTACCTTTATCTGTGTTTAATGTTTGCCTTGTGTTTGCTGGAATCTACCTTGATTCCCCTCAGGGAGATGGGGAAGAATACAAATTGTTGTTGTTGTTGTTGTTGTTGTTGTTATGCATTTCCAGATGAACCTACTGCCAGAATTGACAACTCATTCTGCAGTACATACCATGTATCCTAAAAATCTATTCTGGATGGCTGGGAGATCTCTTGGAGATCATTTTTAGGAATGTGGATGCCCCTTTGGGAGTCCCATTTCAGCTATTGTAAGATACAGAATGAAACACTTGATCTTTGACATTAAATGTTAAGAATGAGGACTTTTTAAAAATGTGTTTCTTTTGTTAAAATCTACTTTTCTTTAGTGCATGTGTGTGTGTGTATGTGTGTGTGTGCATACACTTCCCACTGCTCTTCTGAACATGTGAACTATCATATTCCACTTTGAGAATGGCCCTTGTCAAACTTCTTCTCTGTCCCCTTTCAATCTCCAAGATGGTTTGAACCCATCTTTCATCAATGTCCTGCTCCTTCTAGGGGCCTTTTGATACATTCCTATATCCCAGAATATCAAGGCAGAAAATCCCACAATATCTGCTTTGAACTGGGTTTTCTGAGTCCACGCAGCCATATATCCCAGTTCAAAGCAGATAATGTAGGGTTTTATTCAGCTGTGTGGAAGGGGCCTGGGTTATTTGATTCCACACTCAGATAATATGGGATTTTCTGGCTACATATTCTTATATTGGGCTGTGAGGAAGGGCCCTAGGAAAGCTACAGTTTCAAGGAGTTCAATGAGTATAGGAATGCCAAGGACTGGCTTATTTACAGCAAATATAGAGGGAAGGGGGCAGGCCCGTAGCCAGGATTTCGATACGGGGGGGGGGGGGTGAGTTTGTTTCGGGGGGGCTGAGTCCGAGTGAAAGAGGGTCTACCCTAGCAAACCTTTTGTATCATTACCCCCAATACCCCCATGCATATGGGATATATTGAGTAGGGTGATCAAATCATGATATAAATAAACATAACAATTTAAATAATGCACCAGTAAGGCCTTTTCACGAACCACCATGAGAATTTGGGGGGGGGGGGGGCTGAAACCCCCCAAGCCCCCCCCCCCCCCCCCCGGCTACATGCCAAGAAGGAGGGGAAATTGGCTTGAAAGAAAACATGAGTGACAAAGTATATGTGTTGCCAATGGAAAATAAATCTTAGGTGCTCTTTAAACAAGATGAAGAACTTCAATGAAAATATATGACTACAAGTCACTGATACCTTCAGAGTGGACATTTGACCATCCAATCAGTTTAAGCTGATTGGAAAATCAAGTGGCCCACTTCACAAATGGCCCATGTCACTAATATGCATAGATCACTTACGTAAGATCCTTGTTTATCCAAATGGGAGCTGAGTTAATTTTTCAGTGTCCCAGAATGATTTATTTGTAGAAAGCTTAACAGATTGCACTTCAACCCAGATGTTGGATTTACAAGAAAGGACCAGGTTACTTACCTGACATCACTACCATCTAAATCCAATTCTTGATCACAATTCAAATAGATCTATTGAATCAGTTGTTGAATGGCAAGACAAGAGTTTTGTAAAGCCCATCCATTTATTGGATCTACTCTAGTTGGGATTAGCACTTGAATTTAAGCCAGATGTTCTTGTACTGTAACTTCTAGCAACCCTAGCAAGTATAACTAGTGGGGCGACTTGGAAGTTGCAGTTCAACAACATTGGGAGGATGAGACATTTTCCACCCCCTGTTTTAGGCCCTGTGGTCAATAGGTGTATTTTGTTCCTGGGAGTAGATGTGCACCATGCCTTCAATGCACATATTGATACCCTTGAGAGCCACTTAGCTTAACAATGAGGATTCAGTACAGTAACCTTAGGATGCATTTATTAACGTTGCAAATATAGCCCTTGACTTAGTAATGAAGCACGCCACAAAGGTGAAGAATATAAAATGAAAAGATATAATTTAAATTTGGCCAGGACCAATCACAGAGAGGGCAATTTATTGTCTTATTATACTTGACTAATATTTCCCAATAAGAGCTACCTCTGTCTAGTACTGAAGGATAAACATTCACACTCTAATTTCTGAGTGTTTAAGTGTCTTCAGTGTTTCTACGGTTATACAGAGAAGAGAGTAAGGTATGCATGTATGTTTGATGCGTTCCCCCCCCCCCCCAAAATGATACACAATTTATTAGTCAACCTTATACTTTTGTTTCATCTTGTAATGTTATGCACTGTATTATTTTTAAACAATTAAATGAATGTATCGTATATTCTTGAGTGTAAGCCAACCCAAATATAAGCCAAGGCACCTAATGTTACCACAAAAAAACTGGGAAAACGGATTGACTCGTGTATAAGCCAAGGGGAGGAAATGTAGCAGCTACCGGTAAATTTAAAAAATAAAAGTAGATACCAATAAAATTACATTAATTGAGACATCTATAGGTTAAATGTTTTTGAATCTTTACATAAGACTGTAATTTAAGATAAGATTGCCCAACTCTGGTTAAACCATTATTCTAACCTTCTTCAATGTAAATGTGCGTATCCTTCCAAATAATAATAAATAGAGTAAAATAATAAATGTAATAATAATAATAGATTAAAATAATGGAAATGTAATAATAACAGCAATAATAGAGTAAAATAATAAATGCAATAATGACAATAATAAATGGAGTAAAATAGTAAATATAATAACAGCAAGAATAATAAAGTAAAATAATAAATGTAGGTAAAAAGATTTTCTCTGGGAGTTTTTGCTCATCTCCATTTCTAAGCCAAAAAGCCATAGACACCTCCAAGGTCATGTGGCCGGCATGACTGCTTGGAGCACTGTTACCTTTCCACTAAAATAGTACCTATTGATCTACTCGCATTTGCATGTTTTAGAACTGCTAGGTTGGCAGAAGCTGGGGCTAACAGTGGGAGCTCACCACTGGATTCAGTCAGCAAATTCAGCAGTTTAGCGGTTTAACCCACTGTGTCACCGAGTGCTCCCAATAAATGTAATAAATATAATAATAATAATAATAATAATAATAAACCCAGGTGACAGCAGAATTGAAGAGAAACAACTGGAAAAGCTGACACAATATGAGGATTTAAAGATCGAACTACAAAGACTCTGGCACAAGCCAGTCAAGGTGGTCCCAGTGGTGATTGGCACACTGGGTACAGTGCCTATAGACCTTGGCCTGCACTTAAACACCATCGGCGCTGACAAAATTACCATCTGCCAGCTGCAAAAGGCCACCTTACTGGGATCTGCACGCATTATTTACCGATACATCACACAATCTTGGACACTTGGGAAGTGTCCAACGTGTGATCCACTACAACAGCCAGCAGAGTGATCTTGTTGTTGTGTTTCTAATAATAATAATAATAATAATAATAATAATAATAATAATAATACATTCATTAAGTATTTATAAGAGAGTAAAATAATAAATAACCTTGACTTGATTATAAGCCAAGAGGGACATTTTCAGCCTAGAAAAGGATTGAAAAACTGGGCTTATACTCGTGTCTATACAGTATATGTCAAATATACATTGAAAGATACCAATCATTTTCATGAAAAAGTGGGTGAATCAAAATCTTCCATTCCCATATGTCTCTGCTCAGAAGTCCCACTGAGTACCCAGATCACCTGCTTTACCTGTAAAAATAAAAGGGAGGCCAGGTGAGAAAAGGACAGTAGGACTCCTGGACATTGAACAGTTGAATAGAAGAGGGAATGTCAGCTACTGAAGTGTGTCATGCTGCGTGCCACACCTGCTGGAAGTTTCTCTTCTAAATAATGATTTAAAGTTCAGGAACTCTCCTGATGTCTACCTGGGCAGATATGCATTGCTGTAGAGGCAAGGCAGAAAAAATGAGAATGGCAATAAACAATTTTAGAATAAACTGTGCCCTCACCAACCCACATTTTTAAACCTTCAATGTGTGGGGATGTTGGGTCTCAATTAATGTTGCCACCACCATGATGCTGAAAAGTGAAAAAACCTTCTTCCCAGGCCCTGGGTCCCTGACAAATGATTTACAACCCATTTGGAAAAGCAAGAGGAAGGGGGGGGGGGGCAACCTGACCACCCAGCATTAATGGGGCTTTGGTAGACTTCAATAATCGAGGATACCCTTTAAGGCATTCGCCCAGAGACTGCAACATTCTGCTTGAATTATGTGCTCCATTCATATCAACGACTTCAGGGCCGTAAAAACCTTTCTCCCTGTTCCAGTTACAATCAATTACATCATGCTTTAATCACATTTTAATGAAGTATTAATAAAGATTTCAACAGCAATTAGTTTAATGGGGGGGGGGGGGGTAAGAGTGGTTGGAAAAAAGAAAACACAGGAAAAAAACGATGCTAATTATATGTTGCCGGAGTTTGGGAAGATGTAAATAAAAGGCTGATCTGATGCCTTCTTATGTAGTGTAAAGACTTTCTGAATATATTTCAGATTTCAATATTAATGTCAAAAATACGTAGTATGATTTTACATAGGATTTGTGCTACATTAGAACAGTAAGGACAAATATCACTTTAGTAAAATAAACATTAAATATTAAATAACCAGAAAAATAAAATAAGGTATAAACACTAAACTAATCAGGTCCTGAACTGGTGCTTGATGCTGTGATGATCCGGGTGAGGGTTAACAAATTGAAATTGAATCCAGACAAGGCAGAGGTATTCTTGGTCGGTCACATGGCCAAACAGGGCATAGGATTACAACCTGTGCTGGACGGGGTTACTCACCCCCTGAATACGCAGGTTCGCAGCTTGGGTGTGATCCTGGATTCATCACTGAGCCTGGAACCTCAGGTCTCAGCGGTGACCAGAGGAGCATTTGCACAGTTAAAGCTTGTGCGGCAGCTGCACCCATACCTTGGGAAGTCTGACTTGGCCACGGTAGTACATGCTCTGATTACATCCTGTATAGACTACTGCAACCCTCTCTACGTGAGGTTGCCTTTGAAGATTGTCCAGAAGCTTCAAATGGTCCAATGGACAGCAACCAGATTGCTAATGGGAGTGGCGCTTAGGGAGCATACTACTCCTGTGTTGCGCCAGCTCCACTAGCTGCCAATTTGCTACCAGGCACAATTCAAAGGGCTGGCTTTAGCCTATAAAGCCCTGAATGGTTTTGACCCAACCTATCTGTCTGAACGCATCTCCCCCTATGAACCTTGCAGGACTTTAAGATTGTCTGGGGAGGTCCTGTTCTCGATCCCACCCTCATCACAAGCACGACTGGCGGGGACAAAAGACAGGGCCCTCTCAGTGGTGGCCCCTTGGCTACGGAACGCCCTCCCTAGTGATATGAGATTGACCCCCTCCCTTTTAACATTCCGGAGGAAAGTTAAGACTTCGCTTTTTGAGCAAGCATTTGCAAGTACAGTATGACTGACATAGGTAATGGAACGATTAGACCTCATCAGATGTGATTGGCCAATGTTTTCAGTATGGAGACGCTAATGATATATGTTTGTTTTAATTTTGCTATGGTTTTATAATATCTTAATGTTTTTAATTGTGTTTTATGGTCTTGGTACCAACTGTGAACTGCCCAGAGTTGCCTGAGAGGGATGGTATATAGATATATTGTCGAAGGCTTTCATGGCCGGAATCACTGGGTTGTTGTAAGGTTTTTTCGGCTATATGGCCATGTTCTAGAGGCATTTCTCCTGAGGTTTCACCCGCATCTATGGCAAGCATCCTCAGAGGTAGTGAGGTCTGTTGGAACTAGGAAAAAGGGTTTATATATCTGTGGAATGACCGGGGTGAGACAAAGGACTCTTGTCTGCTGGAGCTAGGTGTGAATGTTTCAACTGACCACCTTGATTAGCATTTGATTGCCTGGCAGTGCCTGGAGCAATCTTTTGTTGAGAGGTGATTAGATGTCCTTGATTGTTTCCTCTATGTTGTTGTGCTGTTCTAATTTTAGAGTTTTTTTAATACTGGTAACCAGATTTTGTTCATTTTCATGGTTTCCTCCTACATGCTTGTGGATTTCAATGGCTTCTCTGTGTAGTCTGACATGGTGGTTGTTGGAGTGATCCAACAATATATATAGATAGATAGATATAAATAATTTATTTATATCTATCTATCTATTAAATAAATGGTGAATTTCACTTTTGCATATTTCACTCCTGAAATGGATTAGATGATTGCCTATTTTCAAGGTGTTTATTTAGCTTTAGCAAGCAAACTTAGCAAATTAAATGCAAGTGGTCATATTCATCCAAAGCTTGGGAATGAAAAGATGCTGTGCTGGTTACCAGTGTGTGCGTGTGAGAGAGAAAAAGAATATGTAGATGCTTGCAAGTCCAACAAGGTAATCATGAATATTTCAATAAATCTGGAAAGCTCTCTGGCTTCCTAGCCACACCTTTTCTCTGTCTATTTCAGACGCTCCAAGGTGGAAAGGCACTCAGGAAGCTCAAGTTCCCTGGGAAGCTTTCCTTAACACATAAACAGATAAAGAAAAGATTTTTCAAGCATAGCTCCGGCTTTTTTTAAAGAGCCAGATTAGGAAGGATCCCCAAACTTAAAAAAGAATGTTGTAAAAACGAGAGCAAGGGGTGGGGGAAAATGTACAAAATGAATTCATGCCCATTTACATGCTTTCAGTCAGGCTACCAGATAACAAAGCCTCTGCCTTTGTGTTAACACTGCCGATTAGGTCAAGATTTTACCCCTCTGAGCTCTTTTCCTGTAAATGACGGGTTTTGATGTGAAACAAGCAACATGTCAAAGCAAGTTGAAAGATGTAGGCATTTTATGCCATGTCACAATGACAGGCCGGTGAATATTTGGGCCATTAGGGGCTTATTAGTGAATAAATGACCAGATGGTTCAGTGATGCACAGAGATGGACAGAACTGGATGCTACTAATCAGCACTGTCTGTACTTGATGTCAAATCACATGACACAGTAACCCATGGATACCGAATAAAAGTTACCATTAGCAAGTCAATTTGATATCTGTGTGCTGTAAACAGACTTAAAACTGCTCTTCGGGGCTGCCTGTTGTTTGAAGAGAGGGGAAGAAAAGAGAAACAACTGTGGGGCATTTCAATAAGTACTCCACCCCTCGCCAAGTTCAGAAAAACAGGAATGCAATTTCAGTTGCTAAAGCCTTTGTTTTTCATATATATATATTGTTATTCTGCAGAGAGCAAGCCTGGCAGCATGCATTTTCATACCGGGCTATCTTCTGTCAAAAAGGCAATGGCACTGAAAGGCATTAAAGACAGGAGCCAAAAGGATGTATTTGAACATGAACACACACATACATACACAGGGGTATGCATGCATGCCCACATACTCATGCACACACCATTACCAATACATCAGAGATACAGACAGGGCTTGTTGTTGGACTTGATTCTGACAATCAGAATAGTAGCTTTAACTTTACAGTCTTTGATAAACATCAACTCACTTTTTTCCTTTAAAAAATCACATCAAGCCAATTAGGTTGGGAATGTGAAAAAATGATATTCATAGAATCACTTGGCTTTAAAGTAAAGCAATTTTATCTGGATTGTTGTGAATTTTCCGGGCTATATGGCCAAGTTCCTGAAGCATTCTCTTCTGACATTTTGCCTGCATCTATGGCAGGCATCCTCAGAGGTTGTGAGGTGGCCAACTGCAACATTCACGCCTACCTCAAACAGACAAGAGTTCTTTGAGACCTCACAACCTCTGAGGATTCCTGCCATAGATGCAGGTGAAACGTCAGGAGAGAATGCTTCTAGAACATGGCCATATAGCCCGAAAAACCTACAACAACCCAGTGATTCCAGCCATGAAAGCCTTCGACAATACGTTCTGAGGTCTGTTGGAAAGTAAGTAAGTGAGGTTTATACATCTGTGCAATATCCAGGGTGGGAAAAAGAGCTCTTGTCTGTTGGAGGTAGGTGGGAATGTTACAACTGGCCACTGATTAGCATTTAATGGCCTAGTAGTTTCAAGGTCTTGCTTCTTACTGCCTGGGGGAACCATTTGTTGGGAGGTAATTAGCTATCTACAGACCCACTAAGAAAATTCAACAAATGCTACATTCAACAAAGGACAAAAGGGATCATCTCACCTCTGCAAGCAGTCTACCATATACCATGCAGCTGTGGACAAGTCTACGTAGGGACCACTAAATGCAGCATTGCCCAAACATGAATCAAGGAACATGAAAGGCATTGCAGACTAAGTCAACCTGTGAAGTGAGCCATGGCAGAGCACCTGATGAACCAACCTGGGCACAGCATATTATCTGAGAATGCAGAAATGGTGGACCACTCTAACAACTACCATGTCAGACTACACAGGAAGGCCATTGAAATCCACAAGCATGTGGACAATTTCAACAGAAAAGAGGAAACCACAAAAATGAACAAAATCTGCCTACTAGTATTAAAAACTCCAAAATCATAACAGTAAATAAATAACAACACTCAAAAGCAGAAGAATTTCAGACAGGAAATAATCAGGACCAGCTAATCACCTCCCAACAAAAGATTCCTCCGGGTATTAAGAAGCCAGACCTTTAAACTGCTAGACCATTAAATGACAATCAAGGTGGCCAATTGCAACATTCACGCCTACCTCCTACAGAAAAGAGTACTTTCCCACCCTGGACATTCCACAGATATATAAACCCCATTTTCCCAGTTTCCAACAGACCTCACAAGCTCTGAGGATGCCTGCAATAGATGTGGGTGAAACATCAGGAGAGAATGCTTCTGGAACATGGCCATACAGCCCAGAAAACTCACAACAACCCAGTGATTCTGGCCACGAAGGCCTTAGACAATACAATTTTATCTGGCTTGCATATTGTGGCTAGTATTATGCATAAACTGAAGGTGACCAAGTGTGGTCTTGGGGGATGATGGGACTTGCAGTCCAGAAGCAATTGCAGGCCCATACTATCCCATCCCTGTCATAGAAGGTCTAAGGAAGTCTTGACCAATAAACAGTATCTGATTCACATGAATATGGAAGTTGCAATTGCAAGGAACTAAGGGTGCATCTACACTTTGGAACTAATCCAATTAACATCCATGACCCAATGCTGTGGAATCATGGAAATTATAATTTGATGAGACTCCATTACTATTTGGCAGAGAAGGCTAAAGATATTGTAAAATGACAGCTTCCATGATCCCATGGCATGGAGCCACAGAAGTTAAAGTGTGTCAAACTGCATTAATTCTGCAGTATAGATGCACCTTTAGTCTGGGTTAATGTGTTAACTGGTGTACTAATACCAGGCTATTCAGCCCCCAAAAATTATCTCACATCCAATCAATATCTTTGACCATTCCAAGAGCTATTTAATGCTACACAAGTATTCAAGATGCAGCAATTAATATTGCAAATCATTACATAAAAGAATGATCAATAATGATAATGGTTATCAATAGTAATAATGTTGAAATATTATTAGTGTTTGGTACAAAGTGTCTGCTAATAAGTCTTATCTTTTTCTTTCTTTCTTTCTTTCTTTCTTTCTTTCAAATGGTAGTTTGAAAAGTATTGCATAACTAATTCACTTTATGGCACAGAAAGTTAGAAATCTACCAGTCTGACTAGCATACAGAAAAAGCAATGAATACTATTTTTTCGAAGAGGCAGTGCATTTGCAATACCTGGAAATTATTTTCTTCTCTTAAATTTTTGTTAGAAGCACCATTTCAGGATTTAGGGTGTGTCTGAGATGGGGAAACAGTTGCAGTAAATGAGGACAATAGTTTGGTTATGCTGCTACTGGAGAACCACCACTTCAGTCTAGTTCTGTCTGTCCAGGAGAGGAGAGATGGGAGCCTGGTGTTGTGTGTGTGTGAATAATCTGGTGATCTGTCACAGATTCTGACTCCTATAGAGAGGAAGCACTTGGCACAAAACAGATTGATCTCACAAAATACATGTATGAAAGTGGAAACATTGCCAGCATGCTTGGCCCATGAGTATTCTCCAGCTGAGAAAAGCCAACTCCATGATTTTACTTCCTTTTACTACAGTCAGGCCTGTAGCCAGGATTTTGTTTCGGGGGGGGGGGGGGGGCTGAGTTTGGTTCGGGGGGGCTGAGTCTGAGTGAAAGAGGGTCTACCCTAGCAAACCTTTTGTATCGTTACCCTAATACCCACATACATATGGGATATATTGAGTATGATGATCAGATCATGATATGAATAAACATAGCAGTTTAAATAATGCACCAGTAAGGCCTTCTCGTGGACCACCATCAGAATTTCGGAGGGGGGGGGGCTGAAGCCCCCCCCCCCCCCCCCGGCTACATGCCTGACTACAGTCACATCTGCCAACTTATGTTCCTTTGTGTTGATGTCTGACTTACTGCTCTGAAATGCAAAAGTCAAGACAAACAATACACTATGTCTAGAGATAATAGGAGGTGTGCAAGTTCAACATTAACTGAGGATACCAGGGGAACACTGTAACACGAAGTGGTTTCTGAATTATGGCACCTTAAGGTGAACCTGTGCCAAAGGGTCTGAGAGTGTGTGACTTGGCCAAAATCACAGGAAGTGGTATCTGACTTAAGACCTTATCAAAGTCCACCTCCCCCCTCCCCCCCCAAAAATCTCTTCTACAACATTTCATAGACGAAATGCCACAGATCAACTTCCAGCTGTCATCTGTGGTGTTTCATCTATGAACCTTTTTAGAACTGTAGTGAACCAGGGAGGAGCAAGATCCACAAAGAAATTATCTTCTGAGCTCCTGATGTGCATAGAAATGGCAGGAAATGCTTCAAAACACCTGGGGTGCGATCTGTCGGATTTGCTCATGTCATTTCAGTGACGTGGAGCAATGGGCGTTCCTTGAGCAGTCTTGGAGCACCAAGTACTGATGCTCCAATTCATTTCCCAGATCCTATTTATTTATTTTATGTAATAAAGAAATCACATAATTGAAAGATATTACCATCTTTCAAATACCACAGTGTTTCAGACCTCCACAATTTCAAAGTTTCCCCCAAGTAAAAAAAGATGAAGAATGTGGAGTGGGAAGGGACTGCTAGTTAGTTCAGAATGATAATGATAGTTCAGAACATGGGACAGAACAGGAAAAAGGCTGCAAACTATATAGTGTCTGATTGGATTTTAAAATGGTATGAGATTTTTAAAAACTAAACAGAACAATATGCTGCACTAAGAAAACATCCTCCCCTCCACCTTCCACAACTCATATGATGATGTTTCTAATCTGTGGACAGAATAATATATGAATTTTGTCTGTTATTGAATTTGTTGTTTATTCATTCAGTTGCTTTCGACTCTTTGTGACCTCCTGGACCAGCCCATGCCAGAGCTCCCTGCTGGCTGTCACCTCCCCCAGCTCCTTCAGAGTCAAGCCAGTCCCTTCAAGGATACCATCCATCCATCTTGCCCTTGGTCGGCCCCTCTGCCTTTTTCCTTCCATTTTCCCCAGCATCATTGTCTTCTCCAAGCTTTCCTTTCTTCTAATGATGTAGCCAAAGTACTTCATCTTGGCCTCTACTATCCTCCCCTCCAATGAGCAGTCGGGCTTTATTTCCTGAAGTATGGACTGGTTGGATCTTCTTGCGGTCCAAGGCACTCTCAGAACTTTCCTCCAGCACCACAGTTCAAAAGCATCTATCTTCCTTCGCTCAGCCTTCCTTAGGCTCCAGTTTTCACATCCACAGGTCACTATGAGGAATCCCATTGCTTTAACTATGCAGATCTTTGTAGCCAGTGTGATATCTCTACTCTTAACTATTTTATCGAGATTGGTCCTTGCTCTCCTCCCAAGAACGTCTTAATCTTTGCACCTAGAAATACCTGGTGAATTAGTAATCAAGAATCACAAGTTCCTGACGTAACCTTAGCTATCAAAAGATTTCAGTTGAAATCAGTACATTCAGTTGTGGGGAAGTTGGGGGGTGGTGGTCCAGGTACAATGACTCCAGATATGATGGGGTGGTCAGTCTATTCCAGGCTCTAGTTCAAACTTTAGAGAAGCTGTTCTCGACACTAAACCTAGCTTGTCCCCTTTGAATAGTTACAAAGTAGAGTCTAACTGAAAACTAGAACAGAGTTACCTCCAGTTCACACATGAGTCATTAAGTTACAAGCAATCAATCCATCAATTTATTTCCACGCACCAGCTGCTCCATATATTGCTTTGCCCGCTATATCTTTTCCTTTTAGTAGAAACGTTGATTTCTCAACCATTGTTAGTAAACAGCTCTGCAACTTAACTATGATATGAAAAACAAGCAGAATTAGTTATTTGACCAGGGAGCCCCGGGTGACTTTAGGATACACTTGCTGAAAAGACAGCAACATCACCCGGCATGCATCATATTTACTAATTAAGTTACCTGTGCATTTGAGGCATGCTATGGCTTTCTTGCCGAGCCTTTTTGATATGCATCTTTTGTTGTCAGTGACAGTATGTGTGGGTGACTGGATGTGCATGCTCATAAGCATGGAGGCCCGGGTGGCTTCCCTTGTCAGCAAATGCTGCTTCAGGTTCTATGATTACCTGTTGTGCAAATTAATTCCAATACTGCTCCTGTTTTTCTGTATTTACTAAAGAGATAAAAATTGATTAAGAATTCTGCAGGAGAAACAAAAGTATGGGGAGGGAACACAGATCTTTCACATACTTGGTTCTTTTATGGTGTCATCACCTTGTCTTCATCACAAAATGTAACAGACAAGGAGCTGTGTCCAGAGTTAAGAAGTGATAGCCTCCCCTTATAACTCTCTTGTGCCATCTTATCCTTTTCCCATTATTTTCCCCTTTCCATAGGGCTGGAATCACCTGAGGCCTGTAACAGGCCTTCCCAGTGGTGTCACTTGGGGGTGCAAAGGGTACAAAGCACACCAGATGACACCATCAGATGGGATGACAACAAATAACTGTGTAAAATTTTTGTGCTGCATTGTGCTGTGTTTCAACAGAAAGTTTTTGTTAAATAAAATTATTTCTGCAGTTAGATATAATCACAAAAACATTTTTCACAAGCTCTGCATACAAGTATTGTATCAATATAACTACAAGGATAAAATTCTATGCCCATTTAATTTTTTGAACCTTCCAGTGTATTTTGGCCAGAGCTATTGTTACTACTCAATTAAAAGTATGCTTTGAATTATGTGGATTCATCTACAAACATTACAAGCATGAACTGTTGTGTTCATTGCTGCTGGTTTTTTAATAGTCACCGATTTTGTCCAATTTTCTGGTATTTTAGCTACAATATTGTGGTCATGTCTGGTATGGCAGGAGTTCCCTGTACATGGCGTTGTGAGCATCGCAATGTGTAATACCAACCCCAGTAACACCGCTAGGCCTTCCATTTAGCTTCCATGATGTGTCAGTTCTCATTTCTTTCTCGGGACTTTTGGGAATATATTGTGTTAAATATGCATCCTGAAAAATGGTTTCTTGAACTTATAACGTAAACTAGCATCGGGTCACATGCTACTTACTCCCATTTTTGTGGTTCCTAGACCATCAGCCTGTCCACTGAAAAAAAGAAAAGTGTTCTAGAAAGGAAAACCGCTCCTCATAAATGTATCCAGAAGAAGCACTCTTCCTCTAACGTAAGGGAGCATAGCTTGTTTCAACATAAGGGAAATATTTTCTGGAAGACTTTTAGCCTCTCCACAATCCCCCACCGTCACAATGCTGGCCTCTGGACATGTTGAAATCTGTCCTTGATGTAAGCTTTCATTCCTCCAGGACTCTTTGTATTGTTATCTGGATACCATTTAATGATAGAACAGAATAAGTGAGAACTTTATACTAGAATGGTAGACCTTTCTCCAGTGCAGTGCTTCAGGGTGTAAAAGTTTCCTTTGCAGGTGCATAAGAGAAAAAAAATATGTATTGCCCATTTTCTGTACAAAGATGGGTATCCTGACAGCAAGTAAACCCTGCCAGGAAGAATAATAGAGAAGTAAGAGCTTTACAGTAACTTCCCCAAATTCATATGTACCACAATGTTCCAGATATTTTTTTTTTCTGAATAGAAAGACACATAGAGAATGCGCTTGAAAAATAATATATAATATTATGATTGTTTGTTCTGAGTTATGGCAACCCTAAAGTGAAATTACTATGGGTCTTTGTCAGCAACATTTGTTGAGAGGGGGTTTGCCTTCCTCTGAGATTCAGAGTGTGTGACTTGCCCAAGGTGAATTTTCATTACTGAGTAGGCATTCAAATCGTGGTCTCCAGAGTCATAGTTCAACACTCAAACCACTACCCCACACTGGCTTATATCTACACAGACACACACACTCTGGTGTGTATAATATTGGGTACTTAGCCCCAGGAAAGATGAAATATACAGATTGTGTGTGTTGGTGTGTTCTGCGGCTGTTCAAATTTTTCATTGCACTATTCCATATTCTCTTAATGCACTGATAGATTACTCACTGAACACTTGGTCACACATTCATGTTTTTAGCCTTTTCCTGAAGGTCAGGAGGGAAGGGGCTGATCTAATTTCACTAGGGAGGGAGTTCGGTTGCTGAGGGGCCACCACTGAGAAGACCCTGTTTCTCATCCCCACCAACCGCACTTGCTAAGGAGGCAGGACTGAGAGTTGGGCCTCCCTGGAAGATTTTAACCTCCTAGCTAGCTCAAAGAGGGAGATACATTTGGACTGATAAACTGGGCCGGAACCACTCAGGGTTTTATAGGCTAAAGCCAGCACTTTGAATTGTGCTCAGTAGCAGACTGGCAGCCAGTGGAGCTGACGTAACAGGGGAGTTGTGTGCTCCCTGTACCCCGCTGGTGAGTTTGTTAGAACTAGAGTGGATTCTGTCTCTGTAGCTGGTGATTTATTTCTCCCAAGTGTTTTTACTGCATTGCTATTATACAGTATAGTTCTTTTTTTGTTATTCTTCTGTATAATGTCCAGCAAAAATCCAGCCCCACTTCCTAGTGGGCGACCATTGGGGCAACAGTCTGCAATGATAGGCAATGTGACACACCAGCTGCAATAACACACTCGCATCAACATGTTAAAACCATGAAGGGTTTTTTTAAGGAATGCTCAAAACAAAGTCATGTGGAAATGACAGGCAAAGCAGACCCTATGAATTCGTGGGACAAACACCAGGAGGAGGAGGAGGAAGAGGAGGAGGCTCTTCTGTACAATACTGTTGAGTTTGTTTGTAGTTATTGAAACTAAATATTATTGGTCTGTAATCTGAACATCTACAAAAAGATAAAACCAGAATCAGCATTAAAGGAGAAAACCCATAGATGGCCTTTGCTCAGGTTATCATAATACAGGAAGCATACTTTTCATATATCTGGCTACAGTATTTTTTTTAAATAAATTAGGCTTCATTACTTGCCTGAGGTATTGGGAGGGGATTTGGGTTTTTTGTTTTGTTTTTAAAAAAATAGCTTTGTGTGTGCTTAGGTACAGGAAAATTAGCTTTAAAATCAAAGAATGTATTCTTGAAATACTCTCTGTACAGCACACTATATTTGGGGCAAACCACTTCAGCTTCCATTGTGCCACAGAAACTTACTACTGCTGTTTGATTCATGTGCCTTTTCTTAATTCCTAAAATAATCACCACACTCCAGCAAAATTTATTCTGTGCATCTAAGAACTCCATCAGTCATCTTATATAGGGTCATACAGCTGATTGCAGCAATGTGCTTAATAATTAGGCTTTCTGCTGTTTGCTTAGAAACATGCGTAATTTGTTATCAGTGGCTAATTATGCTTCGTAAGGTTCTAATTTGTTTAACTAGGGCTGGAGGAGAAACCCGGGATGGATTTGATTTCAGTCCTTCCTGGAGAACAGTGATAGCAATGGAAGAGGTTCACTACAAGGGTGGTGTTTCAAAGGCAAAAAACAAAATGTGCCCAGACTTAATCGAGATTCCCATTTGCATTCTACAGTGAGGTGACAAGAAAAAGCTGAATCCATAACAAATGCCACTGCATAGAGCTTTTGCCATCTCAGAAGCCTTTATATTTTCATAGATGTCTTCAGGCAGAGGAAGCAAAAACCAATCTATGGCAAGATTATCCAGTTCAAAAAGAGTGGGCTTGCCTGGCTGACTGAAGCAGAGCAGTCTTCCATCAGGACTGCTGGTGACAATAGAAGCATCATTCCAAGGTGTGCTTCATTGGCCAGCATTGAGCTAGTTCCCTATACTCCTTTCCTCATTTAATTGCTGTCAATTGTTTGTATGCAGACAGGAAAAGGTGGCGTTACTCTCACAACTTTAGGTGTTTTGGGTAGATAGCCACATCCAAACTGAGGGAAATGAGCCTGCATGCCGACCATCTCTGGTTGAGGAGGACTTTAGATGTACTCAGACATGCTCATATTAGGGATTTGACCTTGCCTTACCTCTAGATGACAGAAGAACCACAGAGTGGTATCCTATGTCAACATTTTAAGTTAGAATGGTAGAGGCATTATCAGGTGACAGGAAGGCATACCAAGCCAGATCATTTAGAGGTAACCAAATAAACTGTGGCATGCTTATCCTTTCCTGCAATAATCAGCTCTGATTCACTGTTCAGAATGCATATGGTAATTGGATACATATCTGGGATATAGTAATAACAACCCTCCTTTAAAGGATTCAGAAAGCAAGGCTTGAAGATTTAGGGGGTGGTTATGTAAAATAGAAATCAATATTCCACACTTACCAAAATTGAGTTTCTTGTTTGCTTTCTTTGGGATAGGTTGGCAATTTTATCTTAAGAAACCATCTTAGATATTTAGTCGAAGCATAAGGGGAGGGGGGAAGGAAGACCCAACGTGTCTTTCTTTTGTTTATTATCTTTTGTAATAATAAACATAAACTTGTCCAATCATTATGAACTATGGATGGGAAACTTACTACCTTCCAGTGAATGCTGGCCTTCACCAACATCACCTTAGCCAACATTTGCCAATGATGAAGAATTATGAGAATTGTGGGGCAACATCTAGAGGCCCACATACCTCCTAATTCTACTGTTGACTTCCATTATTGGGTAAATTATTGTGTTCCAAGGTGTCCTATTTCAGACTGATAACAATATAGTGAGAGAGTACAAGAAATTGGAATAAAATTATATCAGCCAAACAAAAAAGATATCAAAACTTGTAAACAGGTTTCTGGCTCATTATGCTATGTTTTATATGCATTGCATTCTATTATGTATACCACCTTGGCCAGATCCTTTTGAGTCACTCCCTTGAGGGGAATGCCTTTTCTGGACCATCGGTCTGGTGCCCTGTGAGGTTTGTTGTCTCCCCAGCTTTGATCCACAGGAGAGATGGAGCTAATGCTCTACCCAGCCACTCTGCAAGACTGGCACCTTGGAGAGCCCTCGCGGTGTTGTGCCGATCGCCAATGCATCACTGGAAGTCTCCATGTGTATATACATGTTTGAGCATTTTGTATTTAACTGGGATTTTGCAAGGTGCTCAAGTCATTGCCTTCTGCTGTGGTCCATGTTATCCTCCACTTTTTTTTTAAAAAAGCAACAACCAGTGATTAATGACTGATTTCAGGGATGATGGTAGCCAGGAGAGAACACTTTCAAGAAACAACTGATTGAAGTGCCAATATATAGTAATATAGGAGAGGCAGGAGCTGTTTTAAACCACACTAAGTAAAGAGATATTTACTGACTGAAGCCTGAAAACATAAACTTACTGCCAACCACTGAATAGGCTTACTTACAAGCAAGTAGGATTTCATCAGGCATTTTGAGATAGTCATGGGAATAAAGCATATTAAATGCCACACGGAAACCATAGTTTTAGATATTTATGTCTATTTCCATCTTGTTGAGTGAGAACAATGTCTCCGTAGTTTGAAGGTGTGTGGAGAGAACTACATTCCAAGGAATAATTCTGCGGATTCTTTGGAAATTAAGATTTTCTCCAGTTTGAATCCAGTTTCCTCCTGTTTTTGCAACCCAAGGATGTACTGGCTAGCAAATTCTTCAATTATTTCTCCATTTGCCCTGCATCTTTCAGGCAAGCTTTTTCTTTTTTTAAATGCTGTATGCATAATTATACAATTAATTGTAAATTCACTCTTTTGTTTCTTAGTTTTAATACAGAATCAAATTTAAATGTTAAAAATCTTCTTGTGGATGATAGGGATCAGGTAGTGAAACCATTTAACCATTTTCTTTATTGTGAGTTTTCAGGGAAGTGTAAAACATTCCCCTGCCTTTAAAAAAATCATAAACAGATCCCCTGGCTTAAAAAAAAAAAGATACACATGCCACAGTTTCATTTCTCCACATGGCCAATTATATGTCAGAAAGGAATTTCTCAGCAAAGTGAATTTCATTAAAAGCATTCATTATTATGTATACTGTTAGACCTTAATACCAGAATTTCAGAACAAAATCTCTTGCCCTCCTCTTCCTTGTTGTAGCCACCTTGAGTCTCTGAGAGAGAGAGAGAGAGAGAGAGATACAAATACAATAAATATAAATAAATAAATTGTAGTTTTCTGATAAGTTTATAAAAACACATATGGTTCTTCAGATAACTTGGACCCAAGCCATATCAGTTAAAACCATCACTGTGTATTGTGCCTGGAAATGTTGACAGCCAATGAAGCTTTTGCAACATGGCAATTGTGTGCTCTCTATAACCAGCCACACTTAATAACCTGGCTCCTTGGGCCAACTGAAGTTTCTGAGCACTTTTCCAAAGTAGCCATACATTTAAAAACACATTGAAATTTTGCAGGCTGAGGGATAGTGGACCTGGTTTTTTTTATGGGGGGGGGGTCAACCCAATGGACCTCTGCAATTTCACCTCGTGGCCTATAGTCAGGGGCGGCTCAACCCATTATGCAAAGTAAGCATTCTCAGTATAGTTGATTTTGCCCAGGGGCACTCTTGAGGTGCTCTTGGGGGAAAATAGACCTTGACATATGCGGGTTGTAGTTACAGGGATGTATAGTTCACATACAATCAAATGATGTATCAAATCCACCAATGATGGAATTGAACCAAATATGGCACACAGAACTCCCACAACGGACAGAAAATATATATTAGTGATTGGTTGGGGTTAGGGGCGCCAAAATACTGTTTGCTTACTGTTGAAAATTACCTAGGGCTGCCTCTGCCTATAGTTCTCACTGACTGTTGCAAAGCTGGGAGAGATTATTTCCTCCACCATCATCATGCCAGGTTTCTGTAATATATCTCCGGTCAACATACCTAACCAGGGTCAAGTCATGAACGGCAGCAGCATTTTTTCTTTTTTAAATTTATTTTCCCCCACAATTGCATTGCATTGTTAGATATTTTGGCCAAGTGGTTCCCTTGTTTTCCCTCGCTCCCTCTTGGTCTTCTCTGTTTCCTGAGCAGGAGATATTACATATCTTCCAAAATAGCAACTTTGGGCAGGAGACATTATTATTTTGAAGATGCACGCTGGCTAATAGCAGCAGAATTTTCAACCCTAGGAGATTACTACCATGGCTATCCAAGTCATTTGGTATGGGAGACAGTTTTGAGGTGATGAACACCCCATTGAAAACATTACCAGAAAGGTAGTACAACTATATCCCATTTCCATTATCTCCCTCTACATTGTATAACAGGAATGGCTGCTTCCTGAAGACCACTCCTTCTCTCCCTTTGTTGGAACAACATCTTCCCTCCTCACAAGTAGTCTGTTATTTACTACAGACAGTAAGAAGGTGTGAGGGAGCAGGTGAGCCATTCTGACTTGCAAAGCAGTACTAAAACAAACTTCCATGGCACCCTGAAAGGGGTAGATTTGCTGCCATGGGATCTGCCTCTACTTGGCTCTGGGTTTTATCTGCCAACTCCCTGTGCTCCACAGCTGGGGTTGGTGGACATGACTGGCAGAATCTGTTGAGTTAGGACTGAGTCTGAAAAGAGCTAGCTTTTTCCTTCACAGTTTCTCAGGCAAAGCAGAGCAGCAGCAGTAGCTGGATAGAAAAATGCTTGCCTTTTGGGCTTCTTCTGGTAGATGATGGTGAATATCTCAGGCCACATTGGACCACTTGAGCATCACTTATCTGATATTCTGAAATCCAAAATATTCCAAAATCATCCACATGTGCAGCTGAGACTGTGACACCTTTACTAATTGATAGTTAAATGTACATAAATTCTGTCCCATGCACAAAACTGTTTAAAAAATAGGGTGTATAAAATTGCCTTCAGCCTAATGAAGAATTATGAAAATTGTGGCACATCATCTGGAGACCCATATGATTCCTTTTCCTATTGCTGACTTTTCATTGTTGAGTGAATTATTGTCAGAATTTTGAAACCATCTAAACACCTCTCTCTTCTGGCAGGCCTACCCAGTGAGTTTTAATCACGAATTTTAAACTTGCATCTTATGCTTAATCTATGTTTTGTGTATTTTAATGTGTATTTTAGCAATGTTGTAACCTGCCTTGAGTCACGAGGAGAGGTTGGTGAGAAAATAATAATAATAATAATAATAATAATAATAATAATAACAACAACAACTGTAAAGGCTCTGGCATAAACCAGTACAGGTGGTCTCAGTGGTAATCAGCACATGGGTGCCGTGGCAAAAGATCTCAGCCGGCATTTGGAAACAATAAACACTGACAAAATCACAATCTGCAAAAGGCCATCTTACTTGGATCTGCGCGCATCATTCGAAAATACATCACACAGTCCTAGACGCTTCGGAAGTGTTTGACTTGTGATTTTATGATACAAAATCCAGCACATATATCTTGTTTGCTGTGGTATACTGTGTTTTTGTGTCAGTAAAATAATAATAATAATAATAATAATAATAATGTTCCAAAGTTTAGACTTGTGCCACATTTCCAAGATATTTCATTATGGACATATACGCAGATACTGATAAATGTCAAAATATTCAAAATGCAAAACACTTCTGGCCCCAAATATTTTTGATAAGGGATACTCAACATGAATATAATACAGATTACCATTATTTATAATAATACTAATGACAATAGTAATAATAGTAGTAATAGAAATAGTAAGCTCTATTGTGTTGCAAATTTCTCATAGCATCAATTTGCAAATTGCTCAGAACTTACTTAGGGCCCTTCCAGACAGGCCTTACATCCCAGGATCTGATTGCAGGTTTTCTGCTTTAAACTTGATTATATGAGTCCCCACTGCCAGATAATCTGGGATAAACAGAAAACCCAGGATCAGATCCTGGGATATAGGGCCTGTTTGGAAGGGCCCTTAGATAGATACCATCTAGAAATGGCTAAATATAAACTGTTAGGAAACCTGAAACCTCTTTTTAAAGTAAGTTTTATAATTTTTACATCTCTTACTTTTTTGAACATTTTATCCCTGTTAAATATATATATATATATCTTCAGTAGATTTTTATCAATAGCTTCCACAATTTTGAAGACGTCTTGCAAGTCACCTCGCTGTCTGTTATTTTCCAGGGAGAATAAACTCTATTCCTCTAACCTTTCTTCATAACTTAGATTTTAGAGACCTGATATTATCTTTGCTGCCCTGTGCCGCCTCCCCCACAAAGCAATCATATCCATCCTGCGCTATAGTGACCACCCCTGCAAAGAGGTCTAGATATGCTCCAGCTAATAAGGTTCTTAAGCAGTACCCCGATCACCTCTCGGTTAGCATCGTATCCCCCTGCTAATACAGCTCGAGAGCCTGTTTGCCTCTCCTTCTGCTGCCGTGCACTGGGTTGATGGTTTTAATGATTTTTCTACAATAACTCCCCAAAGCAGGCAGCTACAATTGGACTGGCCACTTGGGAAAGGACGGGGCCATTTCAAAACGGGGGAAATTGTGCCATGTCTGGGAATAAAGGAAATGCAGCAGTCAGAAGGATTCTGATAAACTATTGTTGCCAATAGTTGTACCAGCCTTCAGCCCAATCAGTGAGTTCACTCCGACCTCTCTCTCCAAGCTACAATATGTAGATACAGCTCAGTGTTTCATTATATGGGCAAAAAATAGGACAAACACCTGCCACTCCTGCTATGGCTTCCATAGAAAAGCTCTTCATAAGGTTGATGCTGGGCTTGGAGGTTCATGTGAGGCGAAGAAGTAAAACAACAATAAAATCAACATCTACCAGACCTTTGGGGTCACTTAAATAGCAAAAATATTCAGACACTTGGATGCTTCAGTCAGAAATCCCATACACATGGACCTAGGAGTAAATGAGTCTGTGTGGAGAGGGTAGGATTGCACTGTGAAGTACTTAAATAGTTTGGTGGTAGGATGTGTTTCCTCTTTAATTATGTTTCAGGTTTCGAGATGTGTTTGATAGGGCTCATTTGGGGCTTTCTGATCATATATCCCTACAAAATCCAGAGGAGCCTACAAAGGAGCCGTGCTATGTCACAGGATATTTCGGAAGTCTGGGTGGTAAATGCCTAAGGACTGTTTCAACGGTAAATCTTTTAATTGGAATTTAAAGAGAGCACAGAGCTGTCAGGAAGAAAGGTTTTTATGAGGTGTCTCTGTTCCAGTTCTCTGTCTGTAAGAATGCTACCATGCAAAGAAAATCTATTACTGAAAACAGCTTCCAGAAACTGATGCCTCCTGCAATTGAGGGGAGGGGGGGGGGTTACTTAATAGCATAGATAGATGGGTCACAATTGTTTTCCAACCATGTTAAAGGAAATATGATTCATAGTGAATCATTTAATAGCCTGTGGGTAAAGCAAAGAACTGTAAAGTGCTTGGGATCCATAACAATGGACCGGTGCCTTTTAAGCATTTATTTATACCACATTCATGAAAAACATGTGGTATGATCTTTCAATTATGAGATAAATTATTTATTTATTCATCCATTTATATTTCACCTTTACCCCAGTGTAGCGAGTTGGCTTCAGAACAAAGGGAAGATTATAACAATCTTTAATATTTCCATGTTAAATACACACACATTTCCTTCCTATGGGAAAGATAGCATACCACAGTGGAAGAGAGACATCATCATACCTGGCAACTGCTGTTTCTACTCTTGAGTAAGAGGCACTCGACTGCAGACACCAGCAGGTCACATGCTTTCTGGGCTTGCCTGCATGCCACACCACACATGCACTCTCCTTGGAAATAAGAGTGCGTATATAGCATGACGTGCAGGCAGGCCCGGAAAGCGCACATGCCTGCCAGTCCCTGCAACCAAGCACCTCTTACTCTAGAGTAAAAACAGCCAGTGCAGCTTGGCTGCAGGCACGCTCCGGACCTGCCTGCACACCCTGCCACATGCACACTCTCAGAGAGCGCTTGTGTGTTGCCCGACTGGGGTGTGCTGCAGGAGCGCTCCAGGCCTGCCTGCACGCCATGGCACATACGCACTCTTGGAGACTGCATGTGTGATGGGGCGTCCAGGCAGGTACAGAGCACGCTTGTAGCTGAGTGCCTCTTAGTCTAGAGTGCCTGCAGCCAAGCTCTGGGCCTGCCTGTATGCCCCACCACACACACACACTCTTTTCAAGACAGGGAGGCAAGTTTGGCTGCAGACGAAAGCAGATTTTCGTGTCGAGCAGATTTTTGAGGGGGCTTCCCGTTTCTGGCTCCCAAAAAAACGGAAGATACGAAAGAAACAGTAGAAACAGTAGGAATGAATTCTGCGCACAACTCTACCAATTACTGCATTGTATGGTCAGTGTAGACTTATATAATGCTATTCAATGAAACAGTAATTCAGTGTGAGTCTACACTGACCATATAATGCAGTATCAAACTTTTCACACTACAGTTACAACACTTAGACTCCACTTTAAGTGCCATGCTTCCATATTATGGAATTCTAGGATTTTTTTTTAATTCCATGAAGTACAGCCGTTAGATTTCTCAGCTAAACAGCTTCAATGCTTCTCCAGAATACTGACACCACGATTCTTGGATGCAATGGAAAATGAAACCAAGATGGCATAATTCCATAGTGTGTTTTTGGAACGTTTTTGATTAAAGTTTTTTTTTTCCTATTTGTCTGTATATTATTCTCATTTTTAATGTGCATGAAAGTATCTAATAACATGATTTTTTTTAAAAAAAATGAAATAGTCCACATAGGTGATTTTATTTCACCTTTGCTTTCTGACAGCTCAAAGGACACTAACTTCACTAACTTGGTTTCATGCACAAAATTATTGAAAATATTCTGTATAAAATTACCTCCAGGTGCCTATGAGGCGTGAATTAATTTGGGTTCCATTTCCAAGATATCTCATATTGTGCGTATATTCCAAAATCCAAAATATGTCTGGGTAAGGAATACTCAACCAATCGTTCTACTCTAGTGTTAATAATAAATTATTCCTGTTATGATCAGATAATATCACAGGGGTGTGATGAGCATGTGTGACAAGTGACAACACAAGGGTTAAATTAAATTAAATACAGATCCTCCAGTAATGTCTCTCTGAAGCCATGAATTGAAATGAACTATCCCCCCTTGAATAAAGTGAAATTTATTTCAGTTTCACTATAACAGTATCAGTATGTAGAATCATTACATTTTGCTTAGTAAAAAGGTTACAAGTCATGTTTTCAGGCTTAGGAGATTTTCGCACTAAGATTTGCCCACTAAGACTTTCACAATTCTTTGCATGTCTACTCAAGTGTAGTTTGCAAAATATGCCATTGTCTTAATGCCTAAATATAGGTTTGTTGCCCTGAAGTAAGCATCTAATATCAAGAAAACAGAGAATTGGTACTTCTGGTTAAAAAAATTAAGACAAAAAATTCAGATGTGCTTTCTTATTTAATTTAATTATTCAAAAATAAATGCAAATAATTAGCGTTCATTAGTGCCATATTAAACGTGAGCTTGAATATATTTTGCTTTAGATGGGTGGCAGTTTTTTCCATGTGAACGTATTGCAATGTGTTAGAATAAGGCTGCCCCCATTCAACTTCTTTGAATTTCATAGCCATTAAATAAAAGTGCCTGTTGCTTTTCTTTCCTCTCTTTTTGAAAAAGAAAATCTGTTTCCTCCTTGTGAAACTGTTAATATAGTGACACCCTGATCTGAAGTTGCCTGTAAACTCTTAAACCACAGTTAATTGCAAGAGATGCCAATTTAGATTTTACAGCCCTCTCTATACCAGAATGCTTGCTAGGCCACTCAAAGTAGGAAGCAAGCTTATGGAAACTGTTCCCTCCCTCTCCTGTCCTCGGTATATTATTGAAATGCAACCAAATATGATGCAAATGTGACTATTTATTCCTGGTGTTAACAGGATTGTGGTGTTCAATGCCATAGCAAAACCAAGAAAATAAATTTTGGTTCCATGAGTGTTATTACTGAGGATGCAAAAGATACTTCTCACCCTATTTGTGTGTGTGTGTGGGGGGGGGGGGGGGGGGGGAGATTGAATGTATATACATCACATTAAAAAACCCAACATAATAATATTGTCAGTAAATATAGTTCATTGAGAATGAGATAAAACTATATCTTACAGAAACAAAGCAATTAATAGCACATATGCATATTAAGCACATACACAATTAATAGCACATAATGTTTGTTTGATACCTATATGCCATAGTAAAGTAAGTAATCTTTTGCCAAGTAAGTAGGCAAAGGATTATCATGTTATCATATGTTCGACCCTGAGTTAAAGCTATAATGACATGACAATCATATTCCTACTCACTTGGGAGTCATTAGCTATCCACTTACCCATGCTTCAACCCCCCCCCCCCCAAAAAGGTGTTTGTGGACTTTACAGGTCTTCCAGCATGATTTACGGTATTTTTCTTACACAAGTGCAGTCGACAGGGTTTCGGGGTGCAGTTCTCCTGCAAAAGTGGAAGAACCAAAAATATGTCCACTGGTAATGGGCAGAGTAACGTGCAATTCCAGAAGGAAGCTGGTCTTGTATGCCACCGTACTTACACTGCAGAAGCTGCCCCCCATCAATGGATTGTCACCTTGTTGTGGTGAGGTGGTTTGCGTGTTCCAATGAACCTGCGGGCATAACCACTAGAGTCATGCGCTCCCAGGAGGGGCCGCAGGGGAGGTTCCAGACCAAGAACAATCTGAAGACCTGAAAACCTCAACAACAGATCAGGTAGAAGATAACATGGTACATGTTACAACGGCTGTAAAGCTGGAAGAAGGCTGCAACAGATTGAGAAGCCATCATGATAGTATTAACCATCCCACTGGTTAGGACCCTCACTCTGTGAAGACTGTGTGTTGATCGGCTATACACTGACCTCCACACATGGTAAAGAAACTAATGCACAGGCATCCAAACTAATACACAGGCATCTTCCAAGAATTTGGAAGGCCGTCATACTCAAACAACGAGGGATTGCCTACACGTCTTCAGAGAGAAAAGTTCAAAAGCTGGCTATTTTGACTCTTTCTGAATGGCACAAGTCTCTCTTTTACCTGGTCAAAGGAAGAAAGGTACAGATGGAACCAGAAACATGTGGCAAACCAGAAGAGGTGGAGGAGACAGCCTTGATGGATCTAGTTCCACCTCCTCTTCCTGTGTATCATATGCTCCTGTGCACTTGGTACTAATCTTTCTTTACCCTGGAAAAACAGAGATTCACAGAACACAGAAAGCCAGATCTGCTGGAATTTCTGGCCTTCCATTTACTTATAGCTTCTCTGATGCTGAAACCTTACTCGTGGAGCACTCAGAAGAGAAGCCATATAAACTACCCATCCATGAGCATAATGACTCTGTTGGATGCTGAAAGGTGTTTTTAATCAACATACATGATACTTTAGAGAACCAGCATTACCCAGAGACACCTCCAAGGTCATGTGGCCAGCATGACTGCATGAAGCATTGTTACCTTCCCACCAAGGTGGTACCTATTGATCTACTCACATTTGCATGTTTTCAAACTGCTAGGTTGGCAGAAGCCGAGGCTAACAATGGGAGTTCACCCCACTCCACGGATTTGAACTGCCAACCTTTTGGTCAGCAAGTTCAGCGGTTTAACCTGCTGCACCATCAGAGGACCCTACTCTCACTTGTCTGAAAATGAAAGGTGGTGATGATGGATGCTACTGCTCTTGAAAGCTTCTTACATGATCAGTATAGGTCAAGTCTTAAAATCTACAGGGGATTACTTTCTCTTCATCCCATCACCTTCACAGGACGTTGGTGAAGAACCAGATGAGAGACTTCCCAGTAGCTGCTCCCAGGGTGTGGAAATCCCTCCCAAGACAGACTTCCTTGAACCCCTCCCTGCTCTGTTTTCACTGGTAGGAAAAGACCATCTTTTTCCAATAGGCTTTCAGCCTTGAACTGGTATAAGTAGAAACCAGGTGCAATTGCCGTGCCACTCTTTATGTGCTACTCTTTAATTGTTTTTGAATGAATGGACCAATTGCTTAACATTTTTAAAACCTTTGTACTACACATCATTTTAACTATTTTGTTTTAACTTGTATTGTTAGATACTATGAGGTTCAAATTGGATGCGGCGGGGGGATATAAATCACATAAATAAATGCATGTGTGCCACATACATACAGATATGCACACTCAGTGGGGGCAGTAGCCATGGTGGTAGAGCTGCCTGTTTGCTTCTGTCCATGCATTAAACCTTGACTGTAGGACTCTCGTCACAAATGAACTGTCAGATCATTACTACATTTGATGCAGTATAATCTGTCTCGAAATGAGAATTGGCCCAGCCAGGCTCAGCTTTCTCTTCTGCTGCGGCTGCGGCTAATGCACTGTTTGAATATGCATTCATGGAGATTCGCTTCCATTTGGAACCCAGAGGGAGTACAAGTTAAGAGCAGATTTTCTGAATTAGCATGTCGAGAGAGGGAAGGGGCCCTTCATTTGGGCTGCTGCAGATGCCGCTCCCTCTTGTTCATTACAATTGCATTTCATCAGCTTTATGATGTCCACATGTCAATTGAGTGTGAGGATTTTGCACACAAAAGAGCCTGGGGGAAAACGACTTCACCAGCTAATCAGCTGATTATCATACCTCAAATGGGCTGCAGTGTGCGGGCTCCAAACACTGGATCAGCGAGAGCAGAATTGAAGATTAAGACAGAAGAGAGAGAGAGAGGGAGAAGGAGAGAGACTTTACAACCCAGTTTAAAGAAATCGAAGAGGAATTTGTCAGGGATAGAAAGAAATGCAAACACAACCACGACAAAACGCTGCCAAAGTAACCAAGGGCAAACGAATTCAAGTGATGGATCCCTTTCAGCCAAAGGTGTAGGAGGGCGAAAGGTTAATTAACTTTATTATTTGCATGTTTATACCCAGCTGTGTGATGCTCACACCAAGAAATCTCTGAGCTGGTTTTATTTATTTAATTATTGGAACTCTTCATACCAAATTCCAACCCTAGCTAAATAAGTGGGATTCTTCTGATCCCGGGTGTTCCTACAGTCAAACTCCAAGCTCTCCCTAGTTACCAGCTCTACTTGGAATCCACTTGTGCTCTGAAGCCAACCAACTCCTAGAGGCTCCCATGAATGCCTTAATGTACATGTGTATGTGTATATGTGTGTTCCATGTGTTCTGGAGTGACTTGTAAGCCACCCTGAGTCTCTTTGGGGAGATGGTGGTAGGATGTAAATAAAGATGATGATGATGATGATTATTATTATTATTATTATTATTAGAAACACAACAAGATGAGTCCACAGCAAACAAGACCACTCTGCTGGCTGTTGTATTGGATCACACGTCGGACACTTTCCAAGTTCTAGGACTGTGTGATGTATTGGCAAATAATGCGTGCAGATCCCAGTAGGGTGGTTTTCTGCAGCTGGCAGATGGTAATATTGTCAGTGCTGATTGTGTTTAAGTGCAAGCCAAGGTCTTTAGGTACTGCTCCCAGTGTGCCGATCACCACTGGGACTACCTTGACTAGCTTGTGCCATAGTCTTTACAGTTTGATCTTTATATCCTCATATCGTGTCAGCTTTTCTGATTGTTTCTCTTCAATCCAGCTGTCGCCTGGGATTACAACATCGACTATTATTATTATTATTATTATTATTATTATTATTATTTACTTGAGGCCTCCTTAAAGCAGCTGGTCATGATAGTTTGAGTTTCTTTGGAGAGATGGTGGCTGTAAGGAAAGAGAGGGCAGAGAAGAGAGATCTATGAGCGCTAACATGTAATGGTTTGCGTGAGCTTTCCTCTTCTTTACACCCCCCCCCCCCCGCCCCCAGCTTCTTTTTCTCTGAAATTTACCAAAGTTTTATCCAAGCTCCCTGGAGTCTTTCTCAAGTCTATCTCAAATGCAGTTAGAGCCAGGGCTGTCTATTGCTTCACAGAGCGTCTGCCTTACGCTTTCATCAGAGTAGTCTAACTCACACAGATGCACTATTTAACAATGCCATCCCCTGCTTTCATCAGGAGGGGGGAAGGTTGCGGAGCTGAGCCCTGAAGAATAAGGGGGGCAGGTCCCCAGCGATTGGCGAAAGCTGAACGTCGGTGCCAGTTTCCATCTGTCATGATAACCTATCTCCGAACCTTCAATCTGTCAAAAGCTTGCTGCCTAGCTGAAGGCTCCAGGAGATTTGGTGCACTAAACACGTTTGACAACAGCATTATCACTGCAAGGAGCCTAGCAAAATACCATCAATGTGTTAATTGTAGCCGGCTATGTAAAGTGTCACTTCCCATATCATTTGACTCCCAGCTTCGCAGATTGTGCAGCCCCCTAATTTTTCCACACTTTCCAAATGTGCTGGTTGGTGCTATAAAAGTATGTGGGGGAACGCAATTTGATTTTTATGTGAGCTATATGCTTTTGTTGTATTTTTTAAAAGTGTATAATTTTATTTGGAGGAATATAACACCTTGGATGTGTGTATAATACGGGCGGGGGGAGGGGGGAGAACAGTGACATTTTACATTAATATTAAATGGCCTGGAAAAAGCAATTGGCTTGGGTTGTTGCTGCGGCTGTAATTTTATATCTCACTGGAGATATTTTTTTCTTCTTTTTTGGCGCGAGGAGGAGGTGGAATGTATATCCTTTAATAACATAAATGATTCATTTTGCTGTTCTGACTCCAAAAGACTCTTTTTGTTGAAGGCATGTGTGTGTACACTTCCACACATTTACATTTCGGGAAGTTTTCTTCCATCGTGATGGAAGAATAGTTTTGTAATTAGCACATTTGAAAAGTACATAAATAGATGAAAAATCTCCCTAGAAGGTTTGCAATGCGGGGTTTTTAGCACCCAAGCAGCTAATATTCAATTTCAGCTACAACCAGTGCCAGGTGTTAAATTTCTCTAGTTACTGTCACTAATGCAAATGAGATTCTTTTTCTGCTCATAAAAAATCAAATCCACATTAGAAATTAGCTATAAAATGTAATGACTTAAATGCTACAGTGTTTTACAAATCTCCTTCCGTTTCTCTGGCAGATAATGCTATAAAACAAGGGAAGGATAATAAACCCTGCTAGAAAGTTGAGTTATTTAAAGGTCTTTTGTGGCTGCTTACTTGGGTGCTTGATCTGTTCTTTTTTCCCTCTCTCTCTCTCTCTTCTGATTGTTGTGCATTGCTGTAATCTGACTGACTTTTCTGCCAGACTGTTCTGTTTTAAAATAAGCAATAACTAAACTATAAAGTCTTGGTAGCTGCAAAAATCCTGTACAAGTTTCCTAATCAATTTGCATTCACGTGGTTCCATGGAATTGCAATTGGGATGAAACAAATTCTTGGAACCTACTGAGAATTTCTGAGGCAAGATGATAAATATGTGCTAAGTGTATCAATCTTTGTCAATATTACTGATGGGATAGATCTCTGTTTTTAAACTGTGGCAAGTGGTTTAAAAAGCAAGCTAGTAAAAGGCAGTCTGTGAGAACCAGATTGGGTGGGTCCTGCCTATATTTTATAAATGCCTCTTTAAAAAAATAATTATCAGTGTAGCACACAGCAGTAAAGATGGAAACAGAACAGGGCGCTTTTCATTTACACCCATATAACTAGGAGAGTTTCATTGCTGTCTCCTTTTGTTAGATTTACAGATATAAGGCATTGGGTTAAAACCATAATGTTGAAATGGAAGGAATTTCTTCCAGAGTAAAGGAAGCTGTGATTAAACTTGGAATTTCCACAATCCCATTTGAAACATACATGTTACTTTCTACCCACTTTTTAAAGAAAACACCATGGGACATTTCTTATAATTTGATGTTCCACATCCCATGAACAGTTAAGTACCCTTTTTTCTCCAGTCAAAAAGGTCAAAAGTACTTATTATTTACCATAGCATATACAGTAAGGGAGTTTTTTCATTACAGTATGCCAGGCCCGTAGCCAGGATTTCGTTTCGGGGGGGGGGGGGGGTACATTTTTTTCAGGGGGGTTTCGGGGGGGCTGAATTTCGGGGGGGGAGGCTGAGTCTGAGTGAAAGAGGGTTTAGCCTAGCAAACCTCTTGTATCATTACCCCAATACCCCCATGCATATGGGATATATTGAGTATGGTGATCAGATCATGATATGAATAAACATAACAATTTAAATAATACACCAGTAAGGCCTTTTCGCGAACCATCATGAGAATTTCGGGGGGGGGGGGGCTGAAGCCCCTCAAGCCCCCCCCCCCCCCCCCGGCTACATGCCTGCAGTATGCGGTATAGCTTCTTCTTTTTCATGTCAGGAGCGACTTGAGAAACCGCAAATTGCTTCTGGTGTGAGAGAATTGGCCATCTGCAAGGATGTTGCCCAGGGGATGCCCAGATAATTGATGTTTTACCATCCTTGTGGGAGGCTTTTTCATATCCCCGCATGGAGAGCTGGAGCTGATAGAGGGAGCTTCCCCCACTCTCCCTGATTTGAACCGCTGACCTGTAGGTCAGCTGTCCTGCCAGCACAAGAGTGTAACTCACTGTGCCACCAGAGCTCCAATATATAGCTCAATGATAAGGTCCTAAGTCATCAGACCCCATTAAGTAAGTATATATAGTAGGCCTGGGTAACAACGTAAAAATTTGTTTCTAAAATTGATTCGTTTTTTGTGGGTTTTTGCGTTTCGTTATTTAAAATAATTACAAAATTTTCCTTTTAAAAAGTTCGATATTTACGAAATTTCGTAAATGTGAAAAAAATTACAAAACATTAACGAATCGATTTCCGAAACAATAACGAATCCATTCGTTAATGGCGGACGCGACCGCGAAATACGCTAAAAAACCTCCAAAAACTTCTGAAGCTTCCCTCTCTCTCTGTTGTTGACTGTTGGTGTGATATTATAATTTTTTTTCACTAATTAAACAAAAAACAACCATAAAACTTGCCCCAGACATGCAGAAATAATAACAAAACGACCTCAAAACAATAACGAAACGAATACAATAACGAAATATGAAGCATTTACAAAACGTATTTAAAAATTCGTTTTTTAAAAAATTGCTCCAGAATGGTTCGTTATCGTTTTGTAATTAAAAAAATTAACGAATTATTAATGAATTACGGATTAACGAAACAAAACCGCCCAGCCCTAATATATAGCTCAATGATACTTAATGGGGTCTGAAGACCTAGGACCTTATCACACACACATTTTGCCATCAAGCGTGTCTTGTGAACCGCTGTGAGTCGCCTCCGGGCTGAGAACAGCGGTATAGAAGTAAAGTAAAGTAAAGTAAAGTAAAGTAAAGTAAAGTAAATAAATAAATAAAACAGCAAGCACACAGGGCAACTCTGTCACTCTGTGCACCACTCTGGCTCGTTGACTCTTCCCCCATCACACGGGGAAAGTGTTGCCCAACTGGGGTAGAAGTGTGCTGGTTCCATTGGAGGCAGTGCAACACAGGAGGCTTCCCATGTTGATGAGGAAGCATCCTAGGACATTGAACACCAATTGGGGGTGGGGCCTCTGCCAGAAGTCGAGGGATGTTGTGTGATGGGCTGCATGCTCATTTGTCCCTCAACTGACTGGCAAGCATCATAGGATGCTTAAGTTGGTAAGTGTGATGAGATCCCTAAAGCACAAGTCATCTCAAGGCCTTTTCACACATTACTGTGGCATTCAGCCAGTTTATCAACATGTTTATGTTTGATGAGTGGTTAAATAAAGTATAAGCAACGCATGTGCCTTCATGTCACCTGTCAACTTATGGTGAACATGTAGCTTCTGGATGTTGAACCACAACTGCCAGCATTGCAGGAAGAATGAAGAGCTTTTCACAGCTGCTGAAGAGAAGAATACAATAAAATAAATTTGAACATTTAGGTGAAACCTTTTTTCTTGTTCTTTGACTCCATTGGCTTGAAATGTTTCTTGGAAAGCACTAATCTTATGTCAGTGATCCTAGAGTGGAGTAGAACAAAAGCCTGGGAATCACCGAGAAACTGTGCTAGCTTTAAGAGTACATATGTGACAGTTCTGCCATCTTCACTAAAGGCTTAATGGCTTACTCACTTAACAATGACTACTCTAGCATTGCACTGTGCCAAAACATAGGAGATGTATATGAGAAAATACGATAACATACATATCAAGTTGTTAAAACAAAACCCAGGAAGCATTTTACAAGACACAACAGGTATTACAATCAGTTCACATTATGTGCCATCAGCCTTACACAAAGCAGCTTGTATCTCCCTTCATTTTCAGTGTATACTTTTTTTTACAATAAATAAATATTTTAAATGCAATACAACTCATTGGCAGCCTGAAAGGCAAAAATGGTTGGAATAAATTGTTTTTCATGAATTATTTGCTCAGACATGTGTATAGCTCCAAGGGAACAAATTAATTTGGTTTCTTCTCCTAAGTGATATCATACCTTCATGGTCAGTAGTTTGGCACTTTGCTTATACATTATTTATACCCACAACCTAACCCTGATAACTTTCCCCATGATGGGTCTAAAATAAATTCTTCTTTAGTTTTAGTTTTTTTTTTTATTAAAACCAGGGTGGGATTCATGTGGTCTCCAGATGTTGGACTGGAACTTTCTGGGTCCTAATCATTGGCTATGATAGAAACGGCCATCTGAGTTGGACTCTCAACAGCATCTGGAGGGCCACACAAGCAGCTGGGGCTGGATCTACACTGCCCTATATCTCAGGATCTGTTCCCAGATAATCTGTTTATCTCAGATTATCTGGCAGTTAGACTGAAACCCGACACGGAGAAATGTGTCTCCCTTTCTGCCTCTGACATTCTTCCTGCAGAACCACCAACCCCCAGCTATTTAATGGCTAGTGGAGAATGTGGGGACATTGAAGAGAGACTGTTGACTATGTGCTTCTAACCAGATGTACAAAGATGCCATCATTCTCTTCATGGGACCCCAAAGCTGCAGGGATATACTCAAATACTTCTCTGATGACCTTACCTTGATACTAGCTACTAAATGGCGGTGGGGAGGGGGCACAGGAGCAATGGGAATCCTGGAAATAGATAATGATACTGGTTGTTGCAATTGGAGGTAGTAAATTACTCCTTCAGCGACATTCAAAAATATTCAGTACACAGGTATAACTTTCAACTGCACCCATGTTATATCACTAAAGTGTGTGTCGAGGTCACTCAAAAATACCTGAAATTGGAAAACAATTATTTTATTAATATAGCTACACAAATATTTTATCCTGTTTTTTCTCTCTAAAGTAGATACTCACAGGAATTGATGATATATAGAGCCAAACACACAAAATAAAGTCAACAATGATCCCAACAACAAATAATCTTAGCATTAAAAGAATTAGGGATCCCATCAGACAGGGAGCGGGAGCAGGAGGGGGAGGGGAAGAGATTGCCCCATAGCAATTGCTCTACCCTTCCCTTCCCATCACACGGAAAGGAGGAGCACCTTGCAGGGCAACTTGATTTGCCTCATGCCCTTCTCTCCCTGCCTGGGGAGAGGACACATTTGATAAGGTCATAGATCAACATCAACACAATCTAAACTCAGGTTTTATAAAGAACCCAAAGATTCAGGCTGATAGTAACAAATTACAAACTTAAACAGCAATGGAGTGAATCTAGAGTTAGTTATACTTATAGTAAGCCGACTGAAATTAATGACACTTACTGTATACTAGCCATGATAAAGTGCATCTACACTGTAGAATGAATACAGTTTGACACCACTTTAACTGCCATGGCTGAATGCTATGGAATCATAGGTGTTGTAATTTTACAAGATATTTGGCTTTTTTAATTATTTATTTATTTATTAACTGCACTTGTAGACCGCCATTCTCAGTCCTAGGGCGACTCACGGCGGTGTACAACTTATAAAAGCACTTTACAATAAGGCAGTTACACAAACAACAGCAACATCACTATTAATACTACAATTACACTAAATCATTCGCGACGCCTCATCGTAGAATCACAATCCAATCTCGTTTTCCATATTCCGTTCCAATCATCATTGCCAATTGTCGAAGCACTTAATCAAACGCCTTCTCAAAGAACCACGTCTTTAGTTTCTTACGGAATGTCATGAGGGAGGGCGCCTGTCTGATGTCTACAGGGAGGGTGCTCCATAGCCGGGGGGCCACCACCGAGAAGGCCCTATCCCTCGTCCCCGCCAGACGTGCCTGTGAGGCAGGCGGGATCGAGAGAAGGGCCTCCCCAGACGATCTCAAAGTCCTCGTGGGCTCATAGGCCGAGATGCGGTCAGACAGGTATTTTGGGCCGGAACCGTTTAGGGCTTTGTAGGCCAGCACCAGCACCTTGAATTGGGCCCGGTAGCAGATCGGCAGCCAATGGAGCTGGAACAACAAGGGAGTTGTGTGCTCCCTGCGTCCCACTCCTGTTAGTAACATGGCTGCCGCGCACTGGACTAGCTGGAGCTTCTGGGCCGTCTTCAAGGGCAGCCAGTGTGTTGGTGCCTCACAAAATTACAAATCCCAGGATTCCATACAGTGAGTCATAACAGTTAAAGTGGCATCATGCGGCATTCCTTCTACAGTATCAGTGCACCCATACTCAAGCATTGCAGATTTCAGTGGGTTTGCTCTAGCAATGTCATCAGATGGGCTGCAGGACCCGCCACGCATTGTGGTGAATCAAGCGGTGCCCATCGGGGGGGGGGGGCGGTTAGAGCCCATCGCCCTACACCCTGCAACACCTGACTCACTTGTCGTCCCATCCCACCGGGTAAGCATTGGCCGCCTGGCTTCCCCCATTGATCTCAATTGAACAATGGAAGCCTCCTGCATTGGAATGCATCAGAATGCATCAGTTTGCCTTCCTTTTTACCACGGAGCCCTACCAGAAGTAGCTGTGTTTGGTGGAATGGAAGCCATTGGGATCTGTTGCAAAATGGAAGTCGAACTGGTGCATGCCGCCAAATTTACTCTGTCTGATGAGGTCGTGGTTAGAATTAGTCTTCATCTAACCACTTTTCCTTTTGGATTCAACCACTGCCTTCCTTTCAGCAATATGCAAACTACTTAGGAAGCTACATACAAGCATTCATGCAATTAAAATAATGATTTCTCGCCAGCTATATGAATGTGCCAAATACGAAAAATAAGGTTTGAACTGCACGTTCTCCATTTTCCGTCAATTCAAAATACAGACAGTCCTCACGTAACAAACAAGATAGGTTATGTAGGTTTGCTCTTAAGTTGAATTTGTTTGGAAGTAAGAACAGGTACATTTTTAAGTGTAACTTCAGCCATGTACACACACACATACTTATAGCTTTGGATAGCATAGGAACAGGTTAATACCCTTATGGTGTTTGTTTTGCTCTCTGTGACCCTGTTCAGAAGATTTCACCTCACTTTCTATCCCTGTGAAAATTTCGTTTTGAAACATTTTGGCTTGTCGTGGAAACAAGGATTGGTGAGAAAACTTTATTGGAGCTTCACTTCCTATGATCTTACTCCCATTCTTAATAATGAATTGTTTGTAAGTTTGTAACTTTGGGACTGCCTGTAGTAAGATAGTTGATAAAAATGAACAGGATAGTAGGCCTGTTTGATCAAGAAAAAATTTGTTTCTAAAATCGATTTGTAATTGGGGTGTTTTTTTGTTTCGATATTTAAAATATTTACAAAACTTTTCAAAAAAATGTTTTGTTATTTACGAAATTTCGTTAATATTTACAAAACATTTTGTAAGTGTGAATGTTGCAGTAATGGTCACCTTGATTAGCATTGAATGGCTTTCATTTCTCCCACCCTGGACATTCCATAGATATTAGATAACTCCATTTGCCTAGTTTCCAACAGACCTCTGAGGATGCCTGCCATAGATGTGGGCAAAATGTCAGGAGAGAATGCTTCTGGAACATGGTCATACATACAGCCCTGAAAACTCACACAACCGGCCTCCGCGCGCCATCCGGCTGCGGCTCCTGCGCCCTCCTCCTCCTCCTCCTCCTCCTGACACTTCCTGCAACACAGCTGGGAGGAGGAGGAGGAGGAGGAGGCCGCAGGAGCCGGATGGCGCACGGAGGCCGGTTGTAAGGGTGAGCGCGCGCGCGCCATCCAATCGGCTCCTGCCACGGTGCACTGCTGGGGTGCTTGGGAGCGCCGGATTGGCTCCCAGGCACCAGCAGCAGCACTCAGTCAGCATAGCAGCCTCCATCCCATTAACGACACAAGCTGAAGCTCGTAAAATATATGGGGCTGCTGTTTCGATATTTTTAAACCCTTCCGGGTTTGAAAATGTGTTTTGAAATCGCTTCGGATATGGTAAAAATAACGATTTAATTACGAAATAACGAATTAACAAACGAAATCGCACAGGCCTACAGGATAGCCTTACAGAAGGGTTTGGATTCACAGAAAAGAGAAGGGAAAAACAGGGCCTGTGCATTATTTGCCACACTACCATCCTGTTGTGTAGAGCCTTCCACTATATAACATAATTTTGAAAAAATGTCTGCTCCTGGTTTGAAAGTGTTATTTCCTGTTTAATTGTGTGATACTTAATTTGAAAATAGTTGTTATACACCAGAAACTTCATTTTTGTTTTTTTATCCTTCTATTACCTGAAACCCAAAAGTTTATAATTTTCCTTCATGAAAATATGTGCAAAAACAAAGCTTTTACAGTTTAATATACTTTTTGACCATGAACCAATTAGAAAATGACATTTATAACCCGAGAACAAAAATTGTGTTATATAGTGATTCAAGCAGTTGAATACATAGTGGGAATCTAGCAGCACTGCTAAGACTAACTTATTGGTTTGTAGCATGGGCTTGTGTGGGTTTCGCTCCACTTCCTCATATGAACCTCAGATGTTTAAGCAAGTAGATAATTCTAGATGTAGAGTCAGAGAAAGATACAAATTGTTACCCTGGATGTAAACATTCAAAAAGCTGTAATATGATACAAATCAGTCAAGCAGCTGAACTTTAGTCTTAATATAAGCTGACCATCCTTTATTCCAAAATCTGAAATATTTCAAAATCTGAAATTGTTCACAAGGATGACCAAGATAGTGACCCCTTTCTTTTCTTTTCTTTTTTGGGAGGAGGGGGTGGTCCAGTGTACATAAATTTCATTTCATGCACAAAATTATTATAAATATTTTATCTATCTTCAGGCTATGTGTAGAAGATCTACATGAAACTCAAATGCATGTGGTGTTCAGTCTCAGGTCTCATCTCCCAGAGATGTCATCGTTATCATCATCACCACCACCATCATTGTAGGCTACCACTTGTGGCCGAGTATGATTGCCTTCCAAATGTAGGGTCTTGGCGGTGGGTCCATAAGTGACTGTAGAGACCTATTCCTGATCCTTATTTTCTTTCACAGGTGGAACACAGTCCTGACAAGAGTTGGCTTGACAAACCTTCCTCTTGACACGTTTCTCCCTTTCACCTTCCATTCCTACCTCAAATTTCACAGCACTTTTGGTAACAGCTGACCTCTTGTTAGAGTGCTCAAGGGCCAGGGCTTCCCAGTTCTCGGTGTCTATGACAGTTTTTAAGGCTATCTTTAATCTCGTATTTAAATCTCTTTTGCTGTCCACCAACATTTCATTTTCCATCCTTGAACTGAGTGTAGAGCAATTGTTTTGGGAGATGGTGATCAAGCATTCTGAAAACATGGCCAGTCCAGCTAAATTTATGGTGGAGGATCATCACTTCAGTGCTGGTGGTCTTTGCTTTTTCCAGAACGCTGACATCTGTCCTCCTGTCTTACCAAGATATTTGCAGGATTTTTTGGAGGCAATACTGATGGAATTGTTCAGGATATCTCCCGATGTACATGTATGCAAATACAGGCATTCCAAATTCCCCAAAATCCGAAATCCAAAATACTTCTGGTCTCAAAGCATTTTAGATAAAGGATATTTAACTTGCAAACTTTCCCTTAAACTAATTTTTTCCTGGGGTGCATTCTTTTATTACATGTGTAGTGGTGAATATCCTACACGATCTTGACAGATTAGAGAGATGGGCCAAAACTAACAAAATGAAGTTCAACAGTGACAAATGCAAGATACTCCACTTTGGCAGAAAAAATGAAATGCAAAGATACAGAATGGGTGACGCCTGGCTCAAGAGCAGTACGTGTGAAAAAGATCTTGGAGTCCTCGTGGACAACAAGTTAAACATGAGCCAACAATGTGATGTGGCGGCAAAAAAAGCCAATGGGATTTTGGCCTGCCTCAATAGGAGCATAGTGTCTAGATCTAAGGAAGTAATGCTACCCCTCTATTCTGCTTTGGTTAGACCACATCTGGAATATTGTGACCAATTCCAGGCACCACAATTCAAGAGAGATATTGACAAGCTGGAATGTGTCCAGAGGAGGGTGACTAAAATGATCAAGGGTCTGGAGAACAAGCCCTATGAGGAGCGGCTTAGGGAACTGGGCATGTTTAGCCTGAAGAAGAGAAGGCTGAGAGGAGATATGATAGCCATGTATAAATATGTGAGAGGAAGCCACAGGGAGGAGGGAGCTAGCTTGTTTTCTGCTTCCTTGGAGACTAGGACGCGGAACAATGGCTTCAAACTACAAGAGAGGAGATTCCATCTGAACATTAGGAAGAACTTCCTGACTGTGAGAGCTGTTCAGCAGTGGAACTCTGCCCCGGAGTGTGGTGGAGGCTCCTTCTTTGGAAGCTTTTAAGCAGAGGCTGGATGGCCATTTGTCAGGGGTGATTTGAATGCAATATTCCTGCTTCTTGGCAGGGGGTTGGACTGGATGGCCCATGAGGTCTCTTCCAACTCTTTGATTCTATGATTCTATGATTCTATGAATACATGCAATGTGCCAAGAAACAATGATCTGTGCTTATACTTTTGCAAATAGAATGGAATTAGCAGGCTGGAGGTTTCTGAATTCTGAACACAATTCGGAAAATGATGCATATCTCGATTGAACTGAGTGAGACTTCCTTCTGTGTAGACACAGACACAGACAGGATGCACCACATATTTTTAAACATAATACTCCCGAATCATCAGTTAGAAAACATGCATTTCCCTCCATTTGCCCTTCCAGAAGATTTGAGATTCCTGTCTTATCATGCTCCACCTTCATATGTTGTCCCTTTCACCACGGCAACAGCTTTGCATATCTTAAAATTTTGCCATCCCTGAACATTCATGGGAGCAGGATAGAAACTCTGTGCTTTGCCAGTGGAGAATGAAGGTAGAGAGGAAGCCTAGTATCACAGAGAGTAGCTTAGCTAGTCTAGGTAATTAAGGCAGGAATGACATTCGAACACAACTTGGACAGGATGTGGCAAATTACTGTATTCCTCGTATAAAAGGCTGCTCTTAACTCTGCTTCCTCCGCTCTCCTGGGAACTCATCATCTTCACTAAAAGTCAAAATGGGATTTAGTACCCTCTCTCTCCTCACCTTTATTCCTAATACATATCTACTATATTGAAACTACATTTGTCAAGATGTACTAATTTATATCATTGTGGGGGCGAGGGGTAGGGAAGAAATTTCTGCATTGGTTCCTGACCTTTTAAGTTTCATAGTTTAATCCTAAACTTTATTCAGTGGGACTTTACATTATGTACAGGATACCATTTCACAATCCACTGAATATCTAGTTAGAAACCTAATTGTGGACTTGTGTGTTGCTGAGAGTTTTCCAGGCTGTATGACCATGTTCCAGAAGCATTGTCTCCTGACATTTTGTCTACATCTATGGCAGACATCCTCAGAGGTTGTGAGGTCCTCACAACCTCTGAGGCTGCCGGCCACAGATGTGGGCAAAATGTCAAGAGAGAATGCTTCTGGAACGTAGCCACACAGTCCGGAAAACTCACAGCAACCCAGTGATTCCGGCCATGAAAGCCTTCAACTTGTGTGTGTGTACATGCCTTCAAGATATGGTAACCCCATGAATTTCACAATGTTTTCTTAGACAAGGAGTACTCAATTGTGATTTGCCATTCCATCCCCCTGAAATAAAACCTATCCAAGTACTAACTGTAACTAGGGCTGTCTCTCTGCTTAGCTTCCAAGACCAGACAAGATCTAGTACTGCACTTTTAGGAATTTAGGACTCAGTGAGGCTTATCTCTAAGTAAATGAGTACAGATTTGCAAGCTAAATCTTTAAAGGATACCAATCTTCAGCATCTCAATTCCTCCTTTTCATTTTACCCTCTTCCTTTGCTCCTCTCTCCCACTACAGTGTTCCCTCGCTACTTCACGGTTTGCTTTTCGCGGACTCGCGAAAAGCAAACCGTGGGTTTTTTTGCCTCCTGGCAACGATGGAGTGTGGAATGGGGGTTCACCCTCCCTCTCAGGAAAGAGGCAGCCAATCATAAAGAGAGAGAGAGGAGATACAAAGCAGTATGTAAATCACAGCCTTGTAGCCCCTTCCTTATAGCTATAAAAAAAGATGCACGGTGGCTTTAAATCTCTTGTCACTTCTTCCTCACCCTTGGAATGCGATATATATATATATATATATATATATATATATATATATATATACTATGTGGATTTTTTTCGCAGGTGGTCCTAGAATGTAACACCTGCGATAAGTGAGAAAACACTGTGTATGTGAATGAGGATGTATTCCTTGATTTCTCCCTCCTCAATACACAAAGCAGGCAAACAATTGTCCATCCTGCATTTATTCCAAGTATGTTACATACAATATTCTCTCAGAGTATACCAATCTTCAGCATCTTCTTATTGTCCGCAGTTTATCAATGTCAAATTTTTTCATGTTGCATTTCTTTAGATATTAAACTGAAGAGATCTATATCTCTCTTTATAAAAAGGTACATAGATCTGAGATATACACTTAGTAATTTGGGGGTTTTAGGACCCTGATAGCACCTATTCTTTATTCAGAAGAAAGAGGAAGAGATTATATTTTTATTGCTATGTTTTCCACCCTCTTTCTTTGCATGCTGTTCTCCCACCTTCTACCCTTCTAGGCCATTATAAAGTAAGTACCAATGGTATCCTGGGTAATTAGCCATTACAGTACTGTCACAGAGGGTTCCACAGTCAATACAGAGATAATTTGGGCAATGGTGAATGACAGTGCTGTCCAGACTTTTGGGATAATCAAGGACACATCCAGCTGTACCAGACATCTGTCAGACCCATGAATCATTTCCAGTAGCTTTTGCAATAGCAGGGCAACTCAAGCAGGAATAAACATCCCAGCAGCATACAATTTCTGAGATCAGTACAGATTCAGCTATCAAGCATTTACTTGCTCCATGCAACAGGCCTGTGACGTTACAAGGGAGGAATGGGCCACACCTTTGCCGTTAAAAATGGAACAGGTAGCTAATAGCTATATAAAATATTGAAAGCATGATTGCCAGAAGAGGGTGGGAGAGGCAATAGAAAGTGGCCAGATGGTAAGGATAATATATTGTAATTGCAATATCTAAATCTTAACAAGGGTCTCCTTGGAGTGGAAGAAATAAGAACTCACATGGGGTATCTTTGTAGTCTTGGATTTCCATTTCAGGATCTTATTTATATCTAATATAATATTTACACATATATGGAAATCTTTCAGCCCTCCACATATTGTTAGACTCTCCTTGCAGCCCATCCTGTTGGCTCCATTATCACATAGGTAGCTAATCCACTCTTGGTTTTCTGGCTGGGCCCAACTGCATTGCCTATGTTTTTGTCTTTCTTATTATTTGTTGATAATTTTTGACATCCATTTAAAATAGCTGAATATCAAGACCACAGTAATAATGTACAAAATTTGAACTTCCAACTCCATATTTTAGCCAGGCACTCAAATGCTTAGCTTGGGTAGCCAGGAAAGGAAGCTGGACTGCTTAGGACTTGCTTCTGCAGATGCCAAGCAGAGGAGATCACTATGGGAGCAAAGGAAGAAAGTCCTCCTGGTAAGCCAGGGCCCAGGTTTCTGCGGGTTCTGGAGACCCTAATCCATTTTCTCCACTCACGGTACCCATTGCCCACCTTGCCCTCATGTTTTCCTCTCAGTTGCCTACCTTTGTTGTCATTGGGAATTCTGGTGGGGTGCCTAGGCAGAATGTATTTGGTGTCAGGCAGGCATGTAGCTGGGGGGGGGGGGCTTGAGTGGCTTCAGCCCCCCCCCCAATTCTCAGGGTGGTCCGCGAGAAGGCCTTACTGGTACATTATTTAAACTGTTATGATTATTTATATCATGATCTGATCACCATGCTCAATATGCATGGGGCTATTGTGATAACGATACAAAAGTTTGCTAGGGTAGATCCTCAGCCCCCTCCCCTTTGAATCAAACTCAGCCCCCCCCCCCCCCAAATCAAAATCCTGGCTACGGGCCTGGTGTCAGGGGAAAACCTTTACCTCTACCTTTGGTTGTCTCTATCTCATCTACTGGGAAGACCTGGATTATACCCCTAATCAGCTATGAAGTTCAGTGAATGATTTGAGGCCACTCAGTGTGTGAGCTTCACACTCCTGCATTACAAAGGGATCATATGCCAGGCCAGATCAGTCTTCCAGCAGTAGCAGAATTTGCTTTTCTTTTAAGGAGAAACGATGAACTGCGCTAAAATACAAGACAACTAGAAAATACCAATTTTTCCTTTGATAGATGGCAGTTTTCACTAGTAAATGCATATACACCAATATTTTTTTTAAAAAAACAAAATGTGAGGTGGGCAGTCTCTGGATGATGGAATGGGAGAAGACAACACTTGCCGCCTCCCATTCCACGTCTGCAGAGTGCCCACATCACAGGGTTTTTTTTCTTTTTTAAATTGTGAAATTGCAAGATTTCAGAGGTTTGAAATTGCACAGTTAGAACAACATTTTATTTTTATTTATTTCTTTAAAAGGGAATACAGTTGTGGTGAGGAATGAAGCACATGGTTTAACTAGAATTGGGCAGAGGCACATCCTGTGTAATGATGGTAAGTACATTCTCCGTCTTCTTTCAAGATGGGATGCCATGGAACTCAACAGAAGAAGATGCCACCTCCTGCTTTCCCCTCCCCTTTGTGTGATGAGATCCCAAGTATACATTTGCAAAGACTTTAATGCCTATCCGCTCTTCCTAGAAAATGGGAGCTGTTGTTGGTAATTGATACGGTGGAAGTGGCTTCTAGTTTTGTTTCCACATTGCATCTGGATCTGAACCCTGCCAACAAAGTGAATTAGCTCTCATGAATTTGGATCTGGTATATGGGGAAAGAGGAGCTTATAGTCTAAAATTTAACAGGCACATGAAAAAAGGAATAGAGCATATGCACTGGGATTAGGCCCTGCGCTTAATGCTTGATAAGTAGTGCAGCCATTTGAACACCATCATCATCTGCCTGAAAGCCAATTACATCATAATTGTTCCCAGAATGGAGCTGATGGCAGAAGTGACACAGAACTGGGAAGCAAAGTGATGCAGGCTGTTCCCCTTTCAACTTATCCCACAATGGGCAGTAAGTGAAATAATTCTGAGTACAAATACTGAGGACAAGGCTACATGATTCCCAGGGCATGTTCCTTATACCTCAGAACCTTTATGATCCATCACAACATACAAACTTATTATGAAATAAAACATACATGTAATTAAGTGAATTTCCACTGATCTTGAGTCTTATTTGTGCAAATTTCAACTGCTGTCATTTAGAAGCTTGGCTCATTCCTTTTCATGACTCATGTCAGTTCGTTAGAGGAAATGATACGATTTCTGTATTCCAGATCACACTCATATGTACGTGGTCATTTATTCTAATATCAGTACTAACTGGTGAGACTTTTGCATAAGTAACATCACTTGCAACCACAGCATGGTGATAAAAAGGAACCAGGCCAGCTTTTATAAATGGGAAGATATGGGTCAGCTGCTGCTGATGCCGAGAGGGTGGTAACCTCTGAAAGAGAAAATTAGATATTTGTAGAACTGATGCACAGGTCTCTTATATTTACTCCAGAAGGCAGAACTAAAAGCAATAAGTGCAAACTTGAGAGAAACAGTTTTTGACTAGACATTGTGCAAAACTTCCTAAACATAAAAGCTGTTTGACAGTAGAGCAGGCAGCCTCAAGTATTTTAGCAGGCTGGCAGTAACCTGCGTAGAGTAGGGGATTGGCTAGCTGAGTCATTCGGGTTATTTTCAACTCTCTGATTCTATTATCCTATCAGTCTGGTAGCAAAAGTTTGGTGGTGGTCGTAGTAGTAGTAGCAGTAGTAGTATTCAAACAGAGGTTTAGAATTGAAAGCTGTTTTCAAAAGGGCAGTTTATGGAGTCCGTGCTGGGCCACAAAGTGAACCCAATCCAGTGCCTCAGATGCTGGATCAGGCCCGCTTTAGTTGCCCATTTAGAACCGCCCATTGTTCTCTCAGTCAGTTTCTATTTGCCACATTATACTTATCAAAACAAGTTTCCTAGGACGCATTGAGCCTTCTTCAGGTTTAGAACCCCACGTTGTGTGACTTCTGGTGGAGGCCCCATCCCCAACCAGGGTTGGAAGCATCCACCCAAACACAGGAGCCTTTCATGTTGTGCTGGATTTTGCCCTGTGTAACAATTTTGGCTCATCTTAGAAAGTTGAAGTGTAACCTAGTGTGAGCAGCCATTTTGTGGTTCTCAGGGAACCGCAGCACCAGTGTAGAAGCTATTTGCATGAGAGCAACCTGATTGGTCGGATGCAAATGAGAGGGTGCCAAGATTTGAAAGACGGGATAGTCAAGGATGACAATTGAAGAAGCCTAACTGAACGTTCTGAGGAGTTGGTTAGTGAGCTATGGTCAAGGAAAACGTTAGCTGGAAAGCTACTGGAAAAATTAGTCAGAGGAATAGGTTGAAGATAGTTCGAAATCTGTTTTATGTAAGAATGTAACAGTCCTTTTGGAGAAAAGAAAAAGGTTGAATGAAAGTTATACTGAAACATAGTTCTGTAACCAGCAAGCATGTATACCTTTGTAACCATTACGCTCTTGCATCAAAATGCTACAAATAAACAGAGTTACTGTTTCATTTTAAACAAAGCCTCTTTTCCAATATCTCACCTCCAACTCAAGAAGTCACAAAAGGTGGAAGAAGAATTAAACTATCTTTTATTCTTGAGTGGTATGTTTGCACAGGCTGGCAGCCTGCCCCCTTCCTGTCTGTTTTACATCTTTGGTGAGATAAATAGATAAAAGGGCCCTTCCGCCACACAACAAGTTTGAGTGCCTCACATATTTATTAGTGGTGGGATAAAAAAAATAAGATCCCTCCTGTCATGCGACTGATTGGAGTGCCTTTCATCCTGTTTGGGCAATGCTCCCTCCAATGTGATAGAGGAAGCACCACCACACTGCCGCGAGCATTGCCCCTTGTGCCTGTCATTTCACCACACTTGCTGGTGAAATGGCACTGGGGGAGAGGGTTCTCCCATGTGATAAGGTCATAAAATGCTACAGGATTGCTTTTCTTCCTGCTGTAGTTGTGACATCCAAGTGGTTCTCACCCATCAGTTGGTGAGTATGAACATGTGAACTTGACTTATGTCTCTCATGCCCTAGGTTCTAACTAAGCAGTTATACCCTGATCTGAAAACAGAAATCCAGGATCACCACTGATTTAAAACCTTTTCATTATATAAAGCTAAAGTAACAAAGAAACCAGTCTTTATCCAGCCACACACAAAAACATGCTAATAGGTCATAAATGCAAACAATGCTAGTTAGATTTCTCAGATTCCAGACATGCTCAAGTTGCACATACTACTTATTATCTGAAACATTTCAAGTCAGTATCACGTCCTGATGCCATTTCACTAAAATCTATCCTGTGACAATAGTTTTAAAGGAAAAGAAAGAACTTCATTTTCCATTTTAAGCTCACCTGCTTTGATAAGTGTATAATGTATGGTACAGCTCTCCTACTATTTCGTAATGAAAAGAGATAATTCACTTCAAATAATTTATTTGAAGTAATCTCTGATCAATTGTAGTTTACACCAGTATCCAGTTAAGTAGATGTGGAGTACCAACTGCATATTCAGGAGCATGGGGAAGATGTGGATTTTCTAGTTATTTTGAGGCATTCGGTTCTTTCTAAAAGATAATCAAATTCTCTGGGGATGGTCTTGCTAAACAAGCTGCCTTCGCTGGAGGCCCAAGTCCCAAGGAGAGATGGAAAATATAATTTTTCCAGGTTCTGATTCTAAATGCCATTCTGCATGAACACTCAGCTCAGAGGCTGACCAGTTTTCAAACAAAATGTTGAAGGCAATTCATAATGCATTTATATACTGTAGAAGATATACACTGAATTCATTTCCAGATAAATATATGTAAGGATTCAGGCTGCATGTTCAATCTCATTTGATAAACCAATGTATCTGTCTACATTAGTTCTGTTACATATTGCAGTTCTGAAACAGATTATTGTCTAAGACAATAAAAGCCATGTCCTTGCAAATACAGATAAATCCAATTAGCTTGCTTGTGTTGTATATTATGCTAAAGGATGTTTACCTGAAAATAAATTCTACTGAAATCAGTGGCTGAAAGCAACTTCAACTTAACCAATTACAGATCCACTTAATAGTAGCATTGCCTAGCCCACATTTGACTAGTTTGTTTGCAAGAAGGTCATGGGAGAACTTGTCAAAGGCCTTACTGAAATCAAGATATGCTATGTCCACAGCATTCCCTGCATCTACCAATCTTGTAACTAAAAACTTATTCTTTTGCTTCTCCTTTTGCATTGGCTCAGCATTAAGATTCCTGTAAGACACACATCTAACGCACAACCCAATTTTGGCAAGGTCTTGGTAGGGCAAACATATTCCTGGAAGACTTTTGTATATTGAGGAATCAGTGATATGGTGCCTGAATGTTTTGGTTGAATTTCTAATTACTATAAATCTTTACTGGAACAAGGCCAGAGAGAGCCTGTAGGATGAGTTCAGGTTGGCCTCTGGCTATACGGCAAGAATTCAGCTCAGCCCAGGTTGATTAGAGGTACCTGTTGGGAAATTATCCAAGACAGCTGGCCGATGCATAAGAGAGAAGTAGTTTGTCTTGTTTGTTGAAAAACTTTGGTGCAGGCATAGACCAGTTACAAACTGGATATTGTATGCCTTATTCTCTGTTTATATCTTTATTTGCCTTATTGTAAATTGTAAATAAGCATCCTTCTTTATTAATCAATCACCAGTGTCCTTATTGCATCTGGATTCACAAGAACTAATTCCCAATTTGTCAGAACAGTCGTTTAGACAAAAAAAGGGTGAGCATTAGATTTGAGTGAATGCAGTATTCACTCTCACAAACAATATTTATGGGATGCTTGAGGCTACTTGTTGAGAAGTAGTTTGAATTGGTTCTGGAACAGAAAGGACTGAAGATCAAACTAGATGACAGCTTATCATGCTTTACAGAGATGTTTCCCCAAAGTGGTGAAGAATAATATGTTTGTCATAACGCGTGATTATCCTTATCTACAGTTCCTAATTTTAGTGTGCTTTGGATTTTGCTTGGTTAATACAAGGTAAACACTGGCCTAATTTACAAGTGGTTGCTAAAATGCATTATTTTGAAGGAAATTCTGCTGTGGAAGGGAAAACAGATGATACACATTCTATTTATATTTCATTTGACCTGAATATGTATTTCAATAAGCTAGATAATTTAAAGGTGGGTGAAATGTATTCTGAAATATATCCCTTTATATATTTCCATGTTAAATCTTCTTTTTAAAAACTCTTAGAATTTTATAAATGTTTTGCTGTGTTTTACCTCACCTTTTTCATCAACTAAGTAGTGGGACTACTCATTTGGGTGTTCCTTTGGTAAAGGTCTGTCATGTCAATGTACTTACCTGAATGTCTACATAGCTGAATGAGTCTGAGGCCTCTGCCAGACAATTTCTTTCCAGGAGGACATTTAGAAGTCTATAGCAAAAATCCAATAGAAAGGCTGCATAGCATAAATATACTCTAGCATCGGGGGAGATGAGTTCTCAGACTGGAAGGTGTCTCCACCCAATTTTTGGCAATCTCCTTTGATTTTATGCACCACAGCAAATCTTGTACAGGATTTTCTGGACATCATGGAAAACTTTTCCTGGGGCCAATAGGAGGGGAGACATTGAAAGTCACCTTTTTCACATCTCCTCCTTGAGTGTTTCTCATCATCCAACCCAGCAAAGCTTGAAATGATATGTATGTGAGTGTCCTCACTTCACCATTTTATGTCATTGTGCACATTCATTCAAAATTAAATTCAAATGCATTTTTGAAATCCTTCATTAATTTTGATTCAGTATGGCTTGGATTTTTCCCATTCCATTTTGTCCAGCCTCTTTGGTCAGTGCTATTCAACCAACCTCCAGATGTTTGGGATAATAACTTCTGTGAGTCTTGACCAACATGCCTAATGGGTGATAAATATTGTCTTAGACCATGTAGAATGGACCAAAGTACCACCAGAAGCTTATTTGGAGAATACAAATGGGGACATTCTTCCAATATCTGTAGTTTCCCTGTCTTTACCACCTCTACTTCCTCCTCTGAATCCAGTGGACAGGTAGCATCTTCACCTGAAACTAGGTGCCTTGTGTTAGACTGGAAATGGAAAGGGCAAAGTTTTTCAAGCTGGGCATGACAGAACTCAGGCCTAACCAGATTGCTCACTTTTGATGGACAGTCAATTATATGTGACATATTTCTGGCACAACAGAATTCAAGACAATTTTCCTTCCAGATTATATTGTAAGAAACCAATCTCTATATTTCTTTAGGTAAAAAAATGCAGATCCACTTTGGATAAGTGGCCATGTTTCTCCAAGTTGTTTCTTACTTGTGGCAACCTATTATGGGATTTTCTTAGTGATATTTATTGAGAGGCGATTTGCCCTTGCCTTCTTCTGGGGCCATGAGAGTGAATACTACTTCCTGTGACTGAGCAGAGATTCCAAAGTCAGTCCAACTCTCAAACCACAACAACATGCTGGCTCTTAACAATAACAACATACATCTTTTATTTTATAGGGAATATCTTACGTTTTGCCTTTTAACTTATGAGAAAGCGAAATAATTCTTATAAAATAACAATAACAAATATAGGCATTGAAAAATGACCATAAGAGGTATCTTCTGAGGAGAAAAAGAAAAATATAACTCCATAATAATGACAAGATGAAGAACAATAGCAACAGTGTGTGTGTGTGTGTGTGTGTAGTATGCCTTGTAAAAATGCCCTAAGGAACCAGATTCTGTCTAATCTTGGAAGTTCAGCAAAGTTAGTATTTAGATCATAGACCACCAATGAATAGTGGATTCTGTAGACTATATTTCAAAAGATTGCTTATGAAATTGACTGGGGCTGTCATAAATTGACAGACACACACATGGACTGGTGTGTTAGGATATTATCACACAGGGCTCATAACACAAGCTGCAGCCTCCCCAGCCATGAGTGGATTCACTTACTGCACAGTATCACTCTATGTTCATTCCAAATCAGTCTGCAATTCATCTGAACCAATACTTTTCAAAAATAATGGGGAAATCCTCTTTTTAGACAGCTGAAAGTGCTTTTGGTCTGTGTTCAAAGTATTTGCAACTGTGTAGTAAATCCAAAAGCTTTTCAGTAGTGAGTTTGGACACCATAACATGTCATTGAGGGTCCGTTGGAGGTGTTACTTTTAACTACACTTCCCCATTGCCATAGTCATTTTACTTTGTGCTTTTCCTGCATGCAGAGGGTTGGACTAGATGGTCCACGTGGTCTTTTCCAACTCAAATATTCTATGATGCTATTATTCTGCTTTAGGCCATCAGAAAGAGAAGAGCTCTGGCTGCAAAACCATAACTGTCCGACGTATTTTGCTCTGTTGTCTTCCTTTATTATTATTTAATCTTCAAAATTAAATAATAATAATAATAATAATAATAATAATAATAATAATTTCAATGTTTCTTCCATACACATATAAGAATTTCCCATCTTGATTCGCCATTTTGGTACTGCTTGCAAACTTTCCTTTGTTCTTTTATAAACATGAAATCGATGTGTTGGAACTGGATTACTACAAAATTCAACCCAAGCTAGTTTGCCAATGAAAAAAAGCTCTTTCTCTTGCAGAATACACAAACCAGATTTCCGTTCCTTTTTTATTAATTAAAATTATATATTTTGCAATACATCCAGTAGAGCAAAGCAGCCACTTTTACAGGTTTGTCAATAGAACAAATACACGGGTTTGTGTATTTGTGCAGACTACACAAAACAATAAAATGATGGTAAATGAAATTGCATATTTCCCTTTTATTATTATTTGAAGGTTTTTAAAAGGACAGTGCTTGTGAAAATGTTTAATTGTGAACCCCTAGTCACACAAGATCTTGAATTTGTGGAGTTGTACAATTCCTCTAAAAAAAGGGGGGGGGGGCAATGGACAAACATGCAATGCACAGATCAAGAGGAGACAATTCCCAGCTGATGCAATAAGCTAAATGTGCTTGCTATTTTCTTGAAGTGCTTGGGGAACACACTGATGAGATAAGAGTAGCTATCATGCCATGCTCCATCTGAAACCCAAGGTGGGTTGGCTACACCAGATCCATTTTAGAGCCTCGTATTATAATGTCCTTAGAAAAGATGGAGCTTATTGTTTTCTTTTCAATATCCACTTACATATGTCACCTAAATCAAAGTATGCTTATTGTTTCAGAAATATTATTTTCATTCATAGGCACTTAATGGCTCAATTGATTGATTCCTTTACTAAACTTCATATAATCAGTTTATTAAAATATCTTTAAGCTGGTTGTAACCCAAGTTTTGTGTTAAAATAGTTATATATCTAATTTACATTGCACAATTAATAGTGTAATATGGTTTTCTGTATGTTTATAGTGTGCATTTCCCCATCATATGATACAAAATCCATGTTTGGAGTATAATCCTAAATGGCTCCATGGGTAAAGGACTCATTGGAGACAGCAAGGTCAGAGTTGAGCAGTGGAGTCATTTTTTTTAGTTGAACTATACGTAAATATTTTAAAGCTTGTTTCCATTTCACAATTAATCTACAGGGTAATTACATGCTTTTTTATTCAAGTACATCCCTTATTAACACTACTTTGTGAAAGCTTAATTGCCACTTCAGTAATATAGCATAGCGGTCCCTTACATAAATACATGATTATTATGTAGAGTCACTTATCGGTGAACAGGCTGGGCTACTCCTTTCCTTAATTAAGGATACAAAGAGCTCCTTCATCTTTGCATATTCCCTTGCTAGGACATTGATACTCATTATTTCCTAAGCCCAAACACTGAAACTGTGTCAAGAAGGCATCCATCACTGCACCACTTAATAGTCAGCGGAATTTTCGACCGCGTCAGCAGGTTCGGCAATTTGCAGTTTCTGTATGTCTGACGTGTGTTTTTATTATTGGTGAAGATCACTTTCAAATACCAAGATCATGAGAATGATTCCTTGGTTCCTCTCTTCAGCAGTCTAAATTAATGACAGTAATTAACAGCTTGTGATTAGCAGCCACTCCAGAAAGTGTTTGAATGTTAATTTGCTTCAACTAACAGGCAGTGCTTTTGGGTAATGAGATCTGCGCTATAGGTTCATGGGGAAAACACTTTGCTTTCTAGCATTTAATCATACAAATGATGATTATTTAATAACTTAACTGGTAAACCTCAATATCTAAATAAGTGGCATTTGTTTTTCAGTTGTTACTCACCAGAGTTTGTGGGAAGGAAATTACATATGCAACCCACAGAGAAGGCACACCTCAGTAGACCAACTGGGTTTAGCAATCCACATTTGACCGTTCTGCTTGGGGCTAACTGTGTTTCTTTCTTTTTCTAGACTATGACATCTTAGTTGAATGGCAACAAGAAGCGAGGCATAGTGAGTCTATACTGGAATATATTTCCAACACGTTGTGTCCGTATTCGGTGGAAATGATTTTCTGGAATGGAAAATGTGTGTAACAGTTTCCACTGGTGAATATTACAAGGTTGCTTAGCTTTTTCTGAAAGAACTAGTCTGGAAACCAAGAGTTTTAAAACTTGACAGTTTTTAACAGGTGATTGTTTGAAAAAGAATTTGAAGTGAAGACTCATAGCTTTCCACTGCACTCATATCTTGCTCTCCACTTCCCAGTTGTTTGGGTGAGGAGGGGTGAATTTTTATTTATTTATTTATTTATTTCCGGTATTTCTATTCCATTCCTTCTCAACTCCTGAAGGGGGACTTAGGACGGCTTACATTTGGCAGCAATTTGATGCCACTACATATAACAGAGCAATATAATAACAATTAAAACAATAAGTAAAACATTCATTAAAAACAGTATTAATAGCCGTATCACCATTCCAATCAATTCCATATCCAATTCCATGTCCAAAGTGCTATCTATGTCTGTTGTCCAAAAGCCTGATCCCAGAACCACGACTTCAATTTCTTCCTAAATGACCTCAGTGGGAAGCGAGTTCCACAGGCAGGGGGCCACAGCCGAGAAGGCCCTGTCTCTCGTCCCCACCAGATGTATTTGTGATGCTGGCGGGAGCAAGAGCAGATGTTCTTAAAATGCGAAGTGGGACGTAGAGGGAGTTGCATTCGAACAAGTAAGCTGGGCCAGAACCATTGAAGGCTTTGAAATTATGGTTGCTTCATAATTTTGTGTTGCTGAGGCATTTTCTCCCATTAGAAATAGAATTCTTTAAAAGGAACCCATGGTTCTGCAATATATAAGTAAATCCCATTCATAAAAGTTATTTTCAATGTTAATTAAACATTTGCAATTTGCAAGCAGTCCCTGATTTAGTGTTGATTGTGGCTTATGCATTACTCATGAATAACCTCTCAATTACAACTTGAACCTTCCATCTTAATAGCTAATAATTTTGGATAATAATTTTGACTGAGCTCCTAGATCAGGGGGGCATAAGTAAAGTTCCACCGGGTAGGATTACTATTATATTATTATAATTATATTTATTTATACCCTGCTTTATCTCTCCTGCAGGTGACTCAAAGCGGCTTAACATAAAAGCTTCAGCATACAATTTAAAATATACAAATATGCAAACATTACAACAGGATTAAATATAAACAATACTTTTTAAATCCCAGTTAAAACGATTAAGTTAAAAACCACAGCACCCCCTGACTTTATCTTAAAAACCTTAATCTTCAAAAGCCTGTCTGAACAAAAACGTTTTAGCTTGCTGCCAGAAGGACAGCAGGGAGGGTGCCTGGGCAGCGACTTCCAGAGTCAAGGGGCGGCTACCGAGAAGGAAGGCCCGCTCTCTCGTTCCCACTGACCAAGTTTGAGATGTAGATGAGATAAAGAGAAGGGCCTCTCCTGAAGATCTCAGGGTCCAGGCTGGTTCACACAGGAGGATGCAGTCAGCCAAATATCATGGACCTGAGCAGTCTAGAGCTTTAAAAGTCATAACCAGCACTTTGAATTGTGTCCGGTAACAGACTGGCAGCCAGTGGAGCTGTTGCAACATGGGGGACCAAGTGCCTCAGGAAAGTGGGAGTCCTGGGTTAATTCAGAATCAGGAGAGCAATGAGGCAGAGTTAAGTTTCCCAGAAAGACTGCAACTGCGGATTGATGCTATTTAGCTGCACAGATTCACTTGGTTGGCACAGAGGAGGGCCAACAGGTGAGAGCACTTGTGATATGAGTGGCAGTTTGGGTTTAATCTTTGCTTGGAGCAACGTTTGGAACCTGTTACAGCTTGGAGCTCTGTCTGATGATATTGTGTGCCTTATCGTGTTTTGGACCTTAGCTTTGGAACTTTGGATTATGCATAAACTTGGATGTTTTGGTGGAGGACCTTTGGAACTCCCTGCCCAGGCGCCCTCCCTGCTGTAGACCCATGGACTACTGACTACAACTTCTGAAAGACCCCTGCGTTATTACTGTTTGAATCTGCATTGGCTTGGATCCTGGATTGGCTGACAACAAAAGTAGTGAGTGTCTGTTGATATTGAGAGATGCTGTGCAGGGCTACGACACCCGATTACCCCACTTTAAGTAAATACACTCAAACAATGTTGACTGTGAGATGGAGAATCTGGTCAGGGGGATGAAATCATGATATAACACTTCAGCTTCACCTCTCCGCCCCCCAGGCCTTGTCTGCTGCTGCTACTGCACAGAGAATCCTGGAGGGCAGAACTGAGAGAGATTACTCCTCCTCCCTCAACCATCCAGGTCTCTGTGATACTAACTAGATCAACATGCTCATCCAGAATCAAGACTCGGGTGGCAATTGTTTTTCCATTTACTGTCCCAGCATTCAACAGCAGTATTTTCAACCTAGGGGGATTGTTACCCTGGTTATCCAGGGTATTAGATGTAAGAGGCAGTTTGGGGAAATAAGCACTCTGTTTCGCTCCCAATTTTGTTGGTGTTGAACCTATCTCCCCCTTCCGTATCTCCTCCTATCCAGTATGACTCCAATGGCTATACCATGAATAAGGGGACTTATTCCCTCCTTAGATAAACACATCCTTCCTATATGGAGCAGGCCACCAGATGACAAATAAAACCTTATATAAAATTAGCCAGACAGATGTTAAAAGCAAGGCAATAAACTTGAAGACCACAAAGCAGTAGCAAAATCTTCTGGTTTTTTTTTTTTCTGAACAGAAGGCAATGACTCTCTCAGCCCTTGTAGACTGCAACAACTGGGGTAGATGGCACTGACAGGCATAATCTATCATGGCAAGTGGAAGGCCTGAGTCTGTGAAGAGGCAGGAACAATGGATCTTGCCTCCACAGCCCCATAGACAGCCTCCAGCAAGGAAAAGCAAAACTGCAGTAACCAAAAAGTCACACCAGCGACCCTCCAGAGACCCCAGAATCCCCCCCCCCCCCACACACACACACTACAGCCCAGAAGGCAGGCAAAGCAGGATGCAGGAAAAACTTAACCCCCTGGGCTGGCCCTGCAACCAAGAAAGCAGGCCTCAAAGGCTTCTGCTGTGGCGGAACATCCTCCATAATGGTGGTGGTGAACCTATGGCGCATCCTGGCAAATGCACCATTGCCTACCCCTTCTTACTCACTCGCTCACCTGCTCCCCACTCACTCACTCACTCACTCTTTTGCCTGCCCTCTTACTTCCCCATCTGCTCACTCGCTTGCCTCCCACTCACCATCCAGTGCCTGCTCACTCGCCTGGTTTCCCTGCTAGCTCACTTGCCCATTTCTCTACCCCCTTGCTCACTCACCTGCTTGCTTGCCTACCACTCTCCATCTTGCCTTCCCCACTTGCCATCCACTGCTCTCGTGCTCGCCCACTGCTTGCTTACTCGCTTGCTACTTGCCATCTGGCCCCCACTTGCCTGCTAACCTGCTTGCTTGCTTCCCCCACTTGTTTAATTACTCTCCCATTTGCTTGCCTCCCACTCCCCCCCCCTCACCCACTTGTTTGCTCACCCACCTCCTCACTCCCCTGCTTGCATCTCTGGGCATACCTCCCACACTCACTCAACTATCACCCCACTAGCCACTCCTACTCACCACCCCTCACCCCTGAGTGCCCCACCCTCTTTTCCCCCACCCATTTACTTCATCACTAAAAGGTTTGCCATCACTGCTCTATAACCTTTGGAAGTCCTTAGGAGGTCTTGGAAGATAACATCATTAATTGCTAAATGATCAGTTGTTACCAATGGGAAGGCATAAACAAGATTTTTTTAAAAATTTATGGGAGCCCTGGAGAGATCCAAAAATTGTTTTACAACATATTACAAATTGTGGATCTTCCATAAAGGAAAGTAATTCCGGATTAAATGAATGGAGATGTAACTAATATAAAAGTCTGGCACATCTGTTTATTAAAGGTGAGACTGGATGAATTTACACAGCACGAGTAGTGAGTCCCGTTTCCTGCTCAACTCTCTATAAAAGAACCATAATCTTTCCTCAGCCTTAGATACAGGTAAGCTGTTCCTTTGCACTGTCCTTACGTTCCAGCCTCTGAAAGTGATGTGCAAGATGAGTACATCAGCTTCTTTCCAGCAAGCAAATCCCTGCCAATTTGGACAGACTGGTGTCTTTTATTAGAAACAGTCACCCAACCCAAGCAATGAAGGTGAGGATTTTTTTAAAGTCAGCATTTTCACAAGCAAGGTAAAATAAAGTGGGACAGATTCTAATCTAATTGCAAATGTATTGTTTTTTTAAATGTGCCTTGTCAATAAATCCCTTCATTCACAAAGCACCCTGATTGCCTGTGGCACAGGAAAAACACAAGTCAAGTGTTGATGTTCAGGCAGGCCACTGTTTTCAAGCCTCAACATAAGGGGAGGCGGATACAAGGATTTATTTCTAGGATGGAAGAAAATAAAGGGTTTGGTTAAGTCAGGTGGGGCTGATATTTGAACAGTGATTGCATGTACAAGAAACAAACCGAATTCACTCCAATTGAAAAAGGCAATACCTCTTACAGCCTATTATTTTTAAGGTTCCTACATGCACCCCTTAAGCCAAGAGGAAGGGGACGGTACACTATTAAGGTGTTCACAGTCACTGCACACAACCTTGCCGACAAATTCTCCCCCGTCCTGCTCCCCGATACTCTCTGCTACAAATCAGGGGATCTCTCAACCACATCAGAGAACTCATGAAACATTCATCTGCATTCATGGAACCATAACTCAGCTGGAGAGCTATCCAGTCCTTTTGACAAGCAGAGGTAGAGTTCAGCGCTTCCAGCACGTTGTTGCCCACGTCGTATGATGGTTAAGGGCTGCCGAAGGGAAAGTGGACAAGGGGAAGGAGTCAGTGCCTAAGCATTTGCAAGAGCCTGTGGGAAACGCAACTCTCTGCCTTTGGGGGTTAGAAATGCTTCAGAATCACTTCAAAATGGGTTGAGGATGCAGCCAAAGGTTTTGAAACACACTCCTTATCACTGGGGGTAAGCCAAGCTTAGTGTTAAGTTGGTCCAGAGCCAGTTCAGACAGTTAATCAAGGAACAGCCTGTAATGGAGATTAGAAACAGCCATAGGTCAAACTCAAGGTCACATGGCAAGGGATGAGAGACAGGAAGCTGGAGCATAAATGAAAACAAACACATAATGTTAGGTATAAGGCAGAAAAGAAGAACTTCCTGTTGCATGGGCTATCCGATTATTCGGTCATTTAGATGTGTTTAACTGCCATGTCTCAATGCTATGAAATCATGAGAGTTATAATTTTACCACTTCTTTGGTCTTCTCTGCCAATGAGTGCTGGTGCCTCACCAAGCTAAAGTTCCCATCAGGCATGTAGCTGGGGGGGGGGGGGGGCTTGAGGGGCTTCAGCCCCCCCCCTTAAATTCTCATGGTGGCTCACGAAAAGGCCTTACTGGTGCATTATTTAAACTGTTATGTTTATTCATATCATGATCTGATCACCATACTCAATATATCCCATATGCATGGGGGTATTGGGGTAAGGATACAAAAGGTTTGCTAGGGTAGACCCTCTTTCACTCAGACTCAGCCCCCCCCCCAAAACCCAGCCCCCTCGAACCCCCCCTGAAAAAAATTCAGCCCCCCCCCCTGAAACGAAATCCTGGCTACGGGCCTGGTTCCCATGATTAAGTTATAGCACTTACAGTGGTGCCAAACTACATTAATTCTACAGTGTGGATGCATCCTACAGAACTAATCACATAAACAAACTATCTAGCTCAAGAGAAGTCAAGAGATGAAAGCTGAGCCAAGCAATGCCCAAAATGCTTTTCCTCCAGACAATATGCCAACCCATGATGAAAGTTTGACCTGACCAGGTACAATGTTTACTTCAGACTGCATATATTATATCGTCATAGGAAATGTGGTTTTGCTTAGGTGGTTGCTATTTTGCTGGGGGGAAAATGCCACTCATGTGCAAACACATTTACTCATGAAGGAAATAAAAGACTACTCATACTGTCGCAGTGGGAATGCTGCTAATCATTATTCAGGACTGAAGCTGCAAAACAAAAGTGTTGTCTGCAAAAACTGCATGGTGACATGGGAGATCTGTGAACAGACACAGAAACAGGGTGTCCCTTCTGCCTTATCTTTGCATCAAGGAAATATCTTGGAATGTATTATTTATTTATTTTAGAACTCTAATGGGAGACACAGCTCGCCCACCTAAAATATATCCTCCCCCCACCCTGAGGTGTCCTTTCTTTGAAAAGAAAAAATAATCTGACAGCCCCTAGTTCTAGATTGTAAGAGAGAGTTTCACTAACAGATGTAATGCTATTTTTCACAGCTAGCATGTGTGAACAAACCCACACGGAAATTCTTGCATGCTGTATGGACTGGGGTTCATAATAGCTTTGTTGTTATTTTTATGTGCTTTCAACTTGACTCCTGCTTATCCCAAACCCTTTCATTGGGTTTTCTTGGGAAGAGCTATTTAGAGAGTTTGCCATTGCCTTCCTCAGAGGCTGAAAGTGTGTGACTTGCTCAAGGTCACCCAGTGGATTTCCGTGGCTGAGAGGGATCCAAACCTTGGCTTCCTAGAGTCCAACACTATTCCACACTGGCCTGTAATGCTGAATATCAAAGCAAGAAAAAATGATGTTGATGTCATGAATCCTTCCCCTCAAAATTAGATCAGGGATGAGAATCATGATTGTTGCTGGGCTTCAATTCCAAGCTTCCTTCAACCTTGTTGACTAGGGCTGACGGGAGTTGTAGTGTATTCCTCTTCACGGTTCTTCATTGCAGCTCTTTCCTGTGTGGAATTTGCATTCTGAGTTTTTTTACATATATTCCTTAGAAGAATTTTTCCACCAAGTAGAAGTGTTGTTACTAGACTTTCCTGCATGAAGCCATTCAAGACCCTGGTTCAAAATTACTTAACAACATAACATTTAGAGTGCCATTTTCATGATTTATTTCTTTTAAATTTCTCAAAATGAAGGAGAAACAGAATCAGTGAACTCTGCACTTGTTGTTAATCTTAAGCATAAATATATTGCCCATGCCACTATCAAATGCAGGTGAAAGGGGAGGAATCTCAGGGTGAGAGCACTACCTATAGAAGTCTCCTTTATTAAGTGTTGATGTTAGAATCATCTATGAAGAATAGAATTTACATAACACCGCCTTGAATTGCCTTTTGGGCTGAGAAAGGCGGTATATAAATATCGTAAATAAATAAGTAAATAAATAAATCCCAAGGGCCATCCAGTTCAATCCCATTCTGCCAGGCAGGAATACACAATCAAAGCATCCACACAGATGACCATCCAGCTTCTGCTTAAAAGCCTCCTGAGAATGGGAATCCACCAAACAGCTCTTACCATCAGAAAGTTATTTCTAGCATTTAGCTGGAATCTGTTTTCCTGCAATTTGAATCCATTGCTCTCTGTCCTCATCTCTAGAGCAGCAGAAAACAGCCTGGCTCCATTTTCAATATAACATCCTTTCAAATAGTCAAATATGGCTATCACGTTCCCTCTCAATCTTCTCTTCTCCAAGATAAACATATCCAGCTCCCTAAGCCATTCCTCATAAGGCTTAGCTCCAGACTGTTTACCTTTTGGTTGCTTTTCTCTGGTCTCTGGACACTTTTATACCCCAACCACTGCTTCTTTGATGAAGCCTTTATCAGTACTTGGAGAATTTACTTTTTTGAACTGCAACACCCAAAATTCCCTAGTCAGCACGCTCTGTAGCAACTTTTCCAAGTTCTGTTTTTGTAGAATTTTTTAAGTAAGCAACACCCATTGAGAACCAGATTGATTCCATCATGCTCACCTTCTACTAATCTCTTCCGTCATTTTTCCAGCTACAGTGGAGTCACTGCATCATTTTATGGCAAGAACCACACCTCCGTTGGGGGTTTTCTTTCCTCTTCATAATCTTTATTACAAGTGGGTTTGTAGCAGCAGCAAAAGCATTCCTCCAAAAGTACCATGAGATTTGCTAGGGATGTGTCACAAATGCTAGCCAAAATCTATCTGCAAGAACATCTGTTCAGCAGTGCAAAACTGATGTAATTACCAACCATCATCTTTTATCGTCCTGTTGGGGCATCGGCACCAAAGCATGACTTTTTACCCTGAACTACTAACAAGGTCCAGAAAATGGCTGTTCATGATCAAAACCTGCCAGAGAAAACCAACAAGAGACTCTCAAAAGGTAACAAATACTCTCGTAGCGTAGCAGGTCTTGACAAAGAAAGATGCAAATGTACCATATATACTTGAGTATAAGTCGACCCGACTATAAGTCAAGGCCATGGATTGACTGAAGTATAAGCCAAGAGTGGGAAATGCAGCAGCTACTGATAAATTTCAAAAATAAAAATAGATACCAATAAAATTACATTAATTAATTGAGGCATCAGTAGGTTAAATGTTTTTGAATAGTTACATAAAACTGTAATTTAAGATAAGACTGTCCAACTCTGATTAAATCATTATTCTAACCTTCTTCAGTGTAAATGTGCTTACATATCCTTCCAATAAGAATAAAAGAGTAAAATAATAAATGTCATCATAATAATAGAGTAAAATAATAGAAATGTAATAATAACAGTAATAATAGAGTAAAATAATAAATGTCATAATAACAATAATAGAGTAAAATGATAAATGTAATAATAATAATGAGTAAAATAATGTAATAATAATAATAATAATGACAGAGTAAAATAATAAATAATCTTGACTCAAGTATAAGTTGAAGGAGACTTTTTCAGCCTAAGAAAGGGCTGAAAGACTAGGCTTATACTCGAGTGTGTGTGTATGTGTGTGTGTGTATTCAGTCTCCTTTTTTCTTCTTGAGGCAGTCTATTCCTCTTTTTTTCTTTTTACACTTCTTTATGCTAATAAATTGTAGAGGTTTGCAATGAAGTGCATGTTTTTCATTTAATGAGACTATATCACTGTGTCCAGAATCCTGGCAAAAATTTTGATGGTCATTGCAAAAGGAGGCTTCTATGCAACCCACCCTGTGCCTTCCAAAGCATTTTCTGAAGTTCTGGGACAGGGATGCCATCTTTTATGTATTTGGCTCAGAAACACAGCTGGATTCTACCTGGCTGCCCCTTTCCTCCCCTGGTATCATTAATTATGATTTCTGTCACTGGCCACTCACAGTAAAGATTGAGAAGCCAAGAATGAAACTCAAAATATTGCAAGATGCAAAATCAGTTTTGGAGGCTTGAGCTTACCAAACTTGAAAATGTATTTTTGCCACTTGTAGTTTGGTTTGGTTGAAAGAATGAATGATGCCAAGAAATATTGAACCTACAATAACACAAACTGAAGCATGAATGGCATGGATATTTATGGTTTGATAAAGTGAAACCTAAAGCATATTTCAATGAGCATTATGTGAGATGTGCTATTTTTGATTATGTGGATGAGATACAAAATCAAGTTAAATCACAAAATCTCTGTATAGATCTCAACACAAGAAGTATTTTGTGAAATGGAATTAGAAGCTAAGCAAAATTATCAAGGGGAAATTATAATTAAAAAACGAGCAGTTGTGGGTGGATATGACTTTTGTTGTTTTTCCTACTTACAATTATTTGAAAAAATAAAAATAAATAAAAAGTACCATGATTTTGAAACAAAGAAATCTGAGTTTGAATTGCAACTAAGTACAAATAATGAATACGTGACTGCAAAAATGTATAAATTATTGTGGAAATTTGATATGGAAGATATGATATGGAAAAAACGGGCCAAGAACTTGTAAAATACAAATGGAATAATAGGAAAGGATGTAGTCAAAGGGGCTGAAGTATATTTTATCTATGAGCTTAGAGAACTTCTAGAAAATGACATACCACTGATATATGATGCCTGTGAAACTATATGGAATGTACACATATGCTTTTGAATGTATATTGGAAATACATGTAGCAAGAAAGGACATTTTATTCTATGTGGTTGGCATCTCAAAAGCCCAAAAAGTACAGGGTGTAATGCATTTTTTTGATTCAAATAGTTTTAAAGACGATATATAATGTAAAACTGAACTGTTTTTTTTGAGCCTGGTTTACAAACCATTAGAAAGGAGATACGGGTTAATATTTTAATACATGTTGACAGCAGCAATGTTCATATATGCTGGGAGATAGAAGAGTAATGTATCACATACTAAGGAGGAATAGTTATTAAAAGTGAACAAGTTAGCAGAAACTAACAAATAATCTACTTTAATTAAAGAAAAATCATTAGTAATGTTTTGGAAAGGTTGGAAACCTTTGATATTTTTTAAAAAATAAGAGCAAACTGATCACTGTGTTTGAAAATTAATATGAGTTGGCAAGTATAAAATCTAGGTTACAGAGGAAGATGTAGGAGATACATGTATAAAATTGTTGAAGAGCTAGTTGAAAGTAACTTTAAATGTGCTAAAGGCTGAACTATTTATAGAATTTTTTGTTTCATCTTTTGAGTTTTTATGTCTATTTTTGGATGTATTTACATAATACATGTATATAAAATCTTAATAAAATTATTTTTAAAATAATTTTTATTTTTATTTCTGAACCGGGGACTCTTGAGCCATTTACTGGATGAGTGAAAACCTTGCTATGTTCTAAATTATGCATTAATAAAAAAGCACAATGTGTCTTAGCCTGTTTCTATTCTTAAGATCTTCTTCGGGGTCTATTATGAATTAAACTTCAGAAACCTATTTTCACTTATTTCAAAGGATAGGCTGTTAGGGCTGCCAGATTTGTGGTTTCCTAATCATTCACATTTCTGGTCCAAAAGCTGACATAAGGGGGTAGGACCTGGTGATGTTGCATCGGTAGCTCCATATAACAATTGAAAAATAATATGTGTGAGGAAGTGTTCAAGAGAGACAGTGTGAGACAGACAATATAGATTTCCTGCCCTGTCTTCTAAAAAATATCATATGCAACAATACAGCTAGATAATTCAGTTCTTTATAGATTAATGTTATTACTGCTAATATATAACTTGTATTTGAAGCCACTTTATTGACAGAGTGGCAGGATATGAATAAAATTAATAAATAATCAATATATATAAATATTAGTGTGTTCAAGAGCTGTGCTACTCATTTTCTAGGTACTATTGACTGGAAATTGTTCAGTAGAAACTGCCTCATTTAATGGATCCTACCTCCATTCCTTTGTGTTACTAGTTAATTTGACAGAACATTCATTGACATAGAAATGTCTGGATTCCAGCTGTGGGTGTTTTTGGTGTTTCACTACAGAGGTGGCATTGTGAATAAAAGATTTTGGACATCACCCTCAAATGGTGTCTTGACAATATTGATCCACAGGTTTCAACTATTCCTTTAAGTTGAAGACCATCATAATTTCTAATCTACATTAAGTTTAAGCCCATCTGCGTGGTCTAAATGGGTTGTGGCAGGGGTGAATAGACCATGGCATCTACATAATGCACAGATCTATTTGCCCTAACATCTGCTAAACTCCTTGTCCCATGTTTTTAAAAGCTGGGGGATGCTCAGGAGCTCCCCAGAAGCTCTGGACCTCAACCACAAGTTTAGGCAGTTTAAACAGCTGTGCTAGTTTTGAGTTGGAACTGGTTGTGATTATTCACATGGCCATCCTACTTTCCTCAGGCTCAGGCACAAGAAGGAAGGACAAGAGATGTCATTTACCATCCCCCACATGTTTTCAGTTTAGCAGCAATCACTGGGCACTAAATTACTGGTGGTCATCACTTGTCACTTCGTCACTTGTCACTTCTGTTAATGCTGTCCAGAGTATGTTATTGAAGGCTTTCATGGCCACAATCACTGGGTGGCTATGAAGTTTTGGGGCTGTGATAGAGCGGTATACAAATAAAGGTGGATTATTATTATTATTACCAAGGGAGATGTATAAATGGCTAACCAGCAGTGCTGACCTGGATTCAGTGCCACCAGACCTTGCCGATTCCTCCAGGCCAGCTGAGTGACTGGTTTTGCAGACTCCCCCATCACTGATCTGGAATATCCCAACCAGATAAGCTCCAAGATATATGGCCATAATGGGCTTTATAGGTCATAACCAGCACTTTGAATTGTGCCTGGAAAGTTGCAACAGAGGAATTGTGCACTCCCCATAACCAGCCCTGGTTAACAATCTAGCCACAGCTCTTTGAACCTGCTGAAGTTTTTGAGCACCCTTCAAAGACAGCTCTACGTAGGGTGTGTTACAGTAATCCAAATTCAGTTATTAAATTAAGACTAATGATAGGATTTAGTCTACTGTTTCTGAAAGTTAACAATTCCCAAAATGCGACTTTGAGAAGTCATTATAGTAAATCTCACATACCTGGGTTTGAAGCTTGGTTCATAGTAAAGGACCTTATCACATCGAGTTCCACATGGTGAATGATAGCAGGGGGTTCCCCATGCAGCATGATGAATCTGGCAGGCAGCAGGGGAGCTGGGAACCCATCACCCTAAGCCCCACATCACCCTTCATCTATCCTACGGGGGGAACAGTTGCCGCCCAACTTCCCCCCACACTGACCCCGACCTTCTCAATGAGAACACAGAGAGCTTCCCATATTCTAGTTGTTGCCTCTTACAATAATTTCACCACAGTTGAGGAATGGAGCCCTGAGGAAGTAAATGTATGGTGTTTGATGAGATCTGGCAGGTTCTGTCCCTCAACTGTGGTGAAAGTGTCATATGACAAATACATTTACCTATGTGATGAGGTCATAGATGTCGCATATCTGGGTTTGGAGCAAGATCCTGCTTTCTTCTGGAGATCCAGCATAGTTAAGATAGACCTGTCTTCACTACCTGCACAGAGCAGCCCAACAGAATATCCAGCACACAATTAGTGACTGTGGTATGGAGATGAGAGTTACCAAGCAAGAACCAGGATACTGAAGGCTGTTCCCAGGCATCCACATACTCTCGCTTGCTCTCAATTGGATGCACCAGCATGCTGCCTGACTTCCATTGCAAATGGCACAAGGAGCTTCCATAATCAGTGGATCATAGAAGTACTTTGGCTGATGTAACTCTGGTCATTCTTCAGTAATGCTGCTGACTAGAGCTTAGGAAAGCTTACTTCTAAGGAGCCAAATGGGTTCTGAAAGTTGTGATACAAACAGATGTGGTCCAACACAATTTCTTTCTTTAAAAAATGTTTTGAACTGGGGGGGGGGCGGGGAGGGAATCTGGGATTCATGATCCAAAAAAATAATTTTCCAAGGCTCTATTAAAAGACAGAATGGAGGAAGGGACAGCTTTCTCATTGTATACATTTAATCATATAAAACCAAGCTGACACAAAAGTGACAGGACCAGAACTTGTTAAGTCATGAATGATATTGTATGCTGTTATAATACTTCTGCAAGGAAGTGCCAAATGTTGGTGTTTTGTGTATTATATGATGACAAACATGAGGTGCTTGCTCAAGATCTAGTTGTACACTTGGATATTTCACATAATTCATTGTTAATACGGGTTGGAGATTTTTTGAGCAACTGTTAAAGAGGACGTTCTATAGAATGTATGTCATTATTTGAAAAAATATGTCTCCTTTTAAAAAAAGATGCTTTATAGATACACACACAAGTGCACAATAATTTAGAAAAGCATTCTAGGAAATTGTTAAACAATGTGTACCATGTGCAACTGGAATCCCATTATAGTTCCTCGTGACGCCACCTACCCCCTTCATGGAGAGCAGCACATCACAAAACTTTGATTCAATCAGTCTTCAAGGAGGTACCAAGCCAAAAAATCAAGCTAATCAGTTTAATTGCACCAGTGCTTAACAAAGAAAACATACGGTGCTCTATTGCACAGAAAGCCTTCAACAATACATGGTTAAAATTGTTTGTCTGTGTAAACCAGGCATTGAAAGCAGTTTACATCAGCTGAGGCAACTTACTTACCATCGTTTTTATTTCTTCATGCCATGGCTTCCATATTGTGGAAGGCCTGTTTCCATCCATAATTTTCTTGAACTGTGTTTCATGGCATTTGTTCAGATGCCAAGGGCTTTGTGCTCTCTATTTGTTCTACTGCTTTTATAAATGAATCTCTTCTGACACATTTCCTCTTTCCTTTAGTAAACCACCATTAACTTCTTGATGAATCTCTTTCAGTTCATTGAATATAGTAATTATTATTTTTTACTTCCCCGTGCTGTGTTTGTTTCAGCATGATGGAGAACACATACGTGCACACACAAACTGAACAATTATCCTCAAGTGCTCCTACTGATGTATCAGATCCAACACTGCTTTATCCTTCAGTAAGGAGGTGATGGCATTACCTCAAGACATGATCCATCAAGGATACTGTCTCTTGGGTGAGGAGAAGAAGACATGTAGAGAGAGAGTAAATTTTTTAGTATACAAGATATAAACACACAAAAATGGAATCTCTGGTCAGAGGTTGAAGTTTGGAGTTACATCCGGAGAACTAAAAGCACTCTTTGGTGACTAAATTCTCAGATCCATCTCACGGAGCCTTACTTCAACAATGACAACAACAACAACAACAACAACAACAACAATTTATTTATTTATTATTTACAGCTTTTCTATTCCGCCCTTCTCACCCCGCAGGGGATTCAGGGCGGATTACAGTGTACAGATATATGGCAAACATTCAATGCCAATTTTTGACATACAAACATATACAGACATACACAGAGGCAATTTAACTTTTTCTGGCCACCAGGGGAGCTGTCACTTTCATCGTCCATCTGCGACGCTGATGAAGCACTTCCGCATTCCCCGCATGCTTCCCCGCTGGAATGCTTTGCTGGAGTCTTCTTTATGGCCTCATAAATCAGTTAATTTAGCCTCCCCACACTTTAAGGTGGTACCTAATTTTCCTACTTGACAGATGCAACTGTCTTTCCGGTTGCAAAGGTCGACAACAGGCTACACACAATTGGTTGGAAACCCACTCCAACCCGGGCTGGCTTCGAACTCATGACCTTTCGGTCAGAGTGATCTTAATGCAGCTGACACTCAGCCAGCTGCGCCACAATCCCAGTGCAACAACAACTTCTTATTACGGTTCATGACCAGCACAAAGGCCCTTACTTCAGGACTACCACTGTTTGGGTGGCCCATCAATAAAAGGGAATAATAATACAACAATAACAACAATAATAATCTCCTGGGACTCATTAACACACTACAGAATTATAGCACTTTGATACCACTTCAACCAGCATAACTTCATCCTATGGAATCCTGGAGTGTACAGAGGCACTAAAGCAGAATTCCCTGGCTGATTATTCAAGAGGTCCATCTTTAAAATGCCATCTGAAGGATTCCATAGGATGTTGCCATAGTTGCTAAATTGGAATTATAGTGCCATGATTGTATAGTGTGAAATGGAACCTGGTGTTCCTGTTATAATCAACATTTTGTCATTATTTGAATCATGCAGTAAAGATGGAGAGAGAACGAACTGTTAGTCTCACCAAATTTCCAGGCCTGAAAATGAGTTCACGCATAACAACATTGGTGTATTTCTGGAGTGTTTCAGAAGTCTCCACCCCACCTTCCTTCAGCCTTTCCACCCACACATTATTTGTCATGTGGCAAAAACCTTTCGATTCAGATAGTATAGCTTCAGTCACTGGCTGCCTTTTAAAGATATGATGGGCTATTGCGTATTGTATGGGATTTTTGAACAGCCTATTGCTCTTTTATTTACTCTATTAGTCTTTTATTTATTTTATTGCATTATTAATCTGGTGATTTTAACATTGTGTGATTGCATTGTATTAATGTGTTTTTGAATAATAAAATCAACTTGTATTTTAACAGGCATATGTACAAGATATTAGAACTTTTTTTACTTTTTCAATTGTATTAAAGTTGTAAAGATAATTACAGGTGAACTAAATAATTAAAGATAAATTAATTTTACAGCTTAAACCTTATGTACAATTTAAATTGTAAAGATAATTTTCAAACACACTGTCCAAAATTTAATTGGGCTGGAAGCTGCACTGAATCCCAGTTCTGGGGAAGCATCAACAAATATTTTTAAATGTTATTTAATTTTTAAAGACTTTAACAACAGCTTAATTAAAAACACACTTCACAGACAATATATCTCCTAGACTGCCTGATTCCTCTTTCAGATTTTGGAGTATTTTGGATTTTGGAATTTTGGATAGGGGATGTTTAACTTGTACTATTCCATTACTTAATCTAATGGCCCTTTCCTTACTAAAATCAGTCATGTGGTAAAGCTGGGCCTTCTCTTCCTTTCAAATTGTGAGGAGAAGATGTGAAGATTATTCCAACTAATCACCATGAAGTTGTAGGCTGAAAGTGAGCAAATGAACCCTAGGGAACCTTGTCAGATTTCTTTCCAGTTGCCCTTGGTTAAAGTTTCTATCTATCATGATCTTGCCTTCCAAATTGTTCTTTCATTTTTCTACAAAGTTATACTAAAGAATGCATCTGTCTATCTTTAAAAGAATGGGGAAAATCTTGGTCACCAGCCACGTACTACTCCAATCCTCTTCACAGCTCTCCAAGCCTCTAACTCCTATGCAGTGAGGTGAATTATGATAGCCGGCAGTGGGGTGGGGGGTGGGATTGGTGTCCATCACATTTATCAGCCCCCATTCTCAAAATATACTATTATTACTACTATAGGAGATCCTTCATGGCCAAGTATGCTTGTCTTCCAAGGGTAGAGTCTTGGCTGTGGGTCCGTAAATGACTGTAGAGACCTATTCTGGATCTCAAAACATAAAATGAAATGTATTTTGGCTATTTGTTTAGTACAGGAAGCATCTGTCTATCTGTCTGTCTGTTCTGTCTCTTTCTTCCCCCCCCCCCCCCCCCAAGGTAAACATCATATACTTAACTTCCTACAGCAAAATACAAAAATACAGCATAAATGTTTCGAAGAATATGATTCATAACTTAAATCACTCCTTTTCCTAGTTTCAAATGTACACACTTGGGTTCCCAATGTAATTGCTATTAGCATGTAGAACCCAACCCACATTATTAAAACATATTCACTTTTCATTAGCTGGTATAGATTAATCCTGTTTCGATATGTCTATATATCTAAACTGGGCGACTTGGAAGGCACTGAACAGACTGTGCTCTGGCACCACGAGATGCAGAGCAAACCTTAAGAAATGGGGCTACAAAGTGGAATCCACAACATGCGAGTGTGGAGAAGAGTAAACCACTGACCACCTGCTGCAATGCAACCTGAGCCCTCCACATGCACAATGGAGGAGCTTCTTGCGGCAACACCAGAGGCACTCCAAGTGGCCAGATACTGGTCAAAGGACATTTAATCAAAGCTTGCAAACTTTGTGTTTTGTCTGTTTGTTTGTTTGTTTTGTTAAAAATGTAATAACATTTTTAACAATGTTAAAAAAATGTCTGGTTGCTCCTGACACGATAAATAAATAAATAAATATGTCTATATAGATGTGAATGCCATACACAGTTTGTCACATGAAGAGAAGAGTCCATACTTAATATGAGAATGTATGTGATTGTGATTATAAATCTCATAGATGTGACTTAGTAGTGTTTAGGATACTACATCCAAAGTTGTAGTAGATACTACATCCAAAGATTACACAATAAAAATCTAGAAAACATGTAGAGAGACCATATTTGCATAATTGAAACCACAGGCACTGGTCCCATGGATACAACAGTTCTACTGTATTAGAGCCTTAAAAAATTAATTTCAAGGAAAATCGAGAGAACTTCTCAAACTCAGGGGAAAAAACTCTCTGTGAAAATATCAAGTGTTTTTCCTATTTTGTTGTACTTGCAATTCTTCCCCAAGATTCAATAGACAATATTTTCATCATACTAGGCATGCATAAGTATATATGTATTTGTAATATCAAATAATTTGCCTTTTGTGGGGTAATTAAAATGGGCCTTTCAGAACCTTTCATGTTCCTTTCCATATTTTATTTTCTACTACTAATTTTCCAACAAAATTCAATAGACTATATTGTGATCACTATTAGACATATCATGCAGCAAGCTTTCTGAAGCCTCAAATAATAATCTAAGTTGATGGCTGGGGGACTGGTGATAGAAAGTGACACCAATTGCTGTAACTCCACCACCAGCACTTAAATGTCCAATTCTTCCCTGTCACCTTGCATGCTTTTCTCCACAGATATCAAAATCACATTGGTTTCCCCCGCCACTTTTTTCTCGACTTGCCACTCAAGCAGTCAGAAACCCAGAGCTCCTTAATGTGATAGGTGATATGTGATTCATAGGCACTGGTTTTCATTGTGTTTTCAAGCTATAGCGCAAATGGCTTGAGTGAAGGATGAAAACATAAATCCACGGGGACCTCCAGACTAGGAATACAAATGTATGGACTCATAGCCTTCCTCGGTTTTTTCAACTGATGCTCTGTGCCCACTTGTCCCCTCCATTCTTTTCTAGCATTGCAATTGCTTGTCTCCTCTGTTCTCCTTGGGCCTCCCTTCCAACTCTATTTCCCAGTAGTTGGCAACCCACTGTATTGCTGCAGGAGGAAGAGAGGACAGCTAGATAGGTAGTTTTCCATTTTATTAATAGATTTGAAGGTCAGAGCATCAAAATGGTAATTTCAATCAGGGGTACTCTAGTGGCTCAACAGACTAATAGAGCTACAGTAGGTTGTAGATCTTAATGCACTCAGGAGTCTGCAGTCTAATTGTAAGTGTTGCTGGTTTGGTCAGATCTGGTTGAGTCAAATCTCAGCACACTAAGCCATCGGGTCAGTTCTGAAAGGATGTCGCCTGTTTTGAGAAAATAAAATAAAGCATAGTGGGAGGGGGCCAGTGGAGACTTTGCATTGCTGAACAAGCAGAAATGGACGCATTAAAGGGTTAGGTCTGTCAGGATTTTATAGAAGAAAATGGTTGTGAATGCTTCTGCCACAACCACCCTCTAATGTAATCTCATCAGACATACTAAATTCATTGCTGTTGATGCTGTTTTGTGCATGCCACCAAGTGCCAGGAACAAAAGCAATCCCTGCAAATGGAGGTGAGTAAACAAGCCAGAGGAAGAATGGAGAGGTTGTAATTTCTTGCCCTCTACCCAATTGAT